>NC_141873.1:481784148-481935663 GCF_056163025.1 Triticum urartu | reverse complement strand
AGTGGCCAACTTCATCATCCCGGCGGCCACCACGATGATGAGGGAGTAGTCCACCCTCGGGGCTGAGGGTTTGTACCAGTAGCTATGTGTTTAATCTCTCTCTCTCTCTCTCTCTCTCTCTCTCTCTCTCTCGTGTTCTTGAGATGTCATGATCTTGATGTATCGTGGGCTTTGTTAATATAGTCGGATCGTATGGTGCTTTCCTCTCTCTATCTTGTTGTGATGAATTGAGTTTTTCCCTTTGAGATTTCGTTGTTATCGGATTGAATACTTTTATGGATTTGAGAGCACTTGATATATGTCTTGCATATGAATACTCATGGTGACAATGGGGTATCATATTGATTCACTTGATATGTGTTTTGGCATTCAACTCACGGATTCCTGCGGTGACATTGGGGTAATCTACGATTAGGGGTTGATGCACGTTCTCGCCTTTTGCTTCTTCGGTAGAAATCTTGGGGCAGTCTTTGAGGTTCTTTGTGTTAGATTGAGTATTATGAATCTGAAATTATTTGGTGTTATTTCAGTAAGAACTCTTGGATAGATCGATCGGAAAGAATAGCTTCGAGGTGGTTTCGTACCCTACAAACGATTTCTTCTGATGTTCTCCACTAGATAGGAACTTTGGAGTGATTCTTCCTTGCACCTGAGGGATGGTTATATGATCCAATTATATTAGCATTGTTGAGAGATTGCACTAGTGAAAGTATGGACTGTAGGCCTCATTTTCAGGCATTGCAATACCATTTTTCTGCCCGTTTAATATTTGCTATCTTGTTGTTTTTATTTATTCAGATTATCAAAATATATTTCTACCATCAATATTACACTTTTATCACCATCTCTTTGCCGAACTAGTGCACCTATACAATTCTCCATTGTATTGGGTGTGTTGGGGACATAAGTGATTTCTTGAATTTGATTGCAGGGTTATTTGAGAGAGACCATCTTCATACTACGCCTCCCATGGGTTGATAAACCTTAGGTCATCCACTTGAGGGAAAATTGCTACTGTCCTACAAAGCTCTGCTCTTGGAGTCCCAACACGTGTCTACAAGAATAAAGTTTCGTAGTAGACATCAAGCTCTTTTCTGCCGCTGTTGCTGGGGAGGTGAGTGCTTGAAGGTATATATTTAGATCTTGCAATTGAATCTTTTAGTTTCTTGTTTATCACTAGTTTGGTTTATAAAAATAAAAACTACAAAAAAATGGAGATTGGGTTACCTCAACTTGTTCTTTATCTTTATAATTTTTATCTTGAGAATAAGGATCCCGATAATTGTGCTCAATTGTTAGAAGAAGAAGTCAATAAAATGTTTGGCACAAAATATTTGAATGATGATCATGATTGCAATGTTGTTAGTATGAATTCTATGAATATCCAAAATACTAATGATGATTGCACTAGTCATAATAAAAATGTTTCTTATAAGCATGTAAATTTTTGTGGAGTGGAAAGACTTTGTGAAGACGTGCCTTATAGGGAAGATAGCTTTTGCAAGACGCATAAACATGATAGAACCAATTCTTTGCTCAAAATGATAGATGGATTTGCTACAAAATTATGTTCTCTTTGTCCTATTACTTGTGAACTTTGCAATAAGGTTGGTCATCTTAATTTCCAATGCAAACTTTTTCATGATCGAATCATGGCCAAATATTGTAATAATTTGATCACCCTTGAACTTTATAATGATCTTTGTCTATTTTTGGGGAGTGAAGAATTGACACATAAAAATAGTTGGTTTGAAGTATTCATTCTCGCGGATGATATTGAAACTAATCTAGAAAATATCTATATGTTTTGCATGGCAAATTGCAATGAGAATTCTTATATTGCCAACTATAGAAAGATGGGGAAACCAATAGAATATAAAAGGAATACTGATGAAAGGGTAAAGATTTCTTCTTTCCCTCCTATTGTCTCTCATGATGAAATAGGTGACGAGGAGGAGCTCTCTATTCAACCTGTCTCATCAATAAGAAGCTCGAAGAAATTAATTAAACCCACACCTGATGTGGTGAAGAAGAAAAGAAGAAAGAAAAGAGGTAAAAAGGTATCCCTCCCAAATAATGTTGCTCCTATTATTGTTGTGCCTCATGAAAATGAATCAAAAATAATTGTAGAAGACGATGCACTTGATGATGATATTGCTTCTTTGTCTTATGGCACAATGTCCGAGAGCATTGTTGATGATGATTTTGTTATGCCTATTGCTTATTGTGATGATTATGATTGAGAAGATAATGGTACTTCTTATAATCTTGGAAATATTTTTGGCACCAACTTGGGAAACCATGATGATAGCAATTTTTATACCGTTGGTGCTATTCATACAATTAATGATGAGAGTGATTATGCTTATGATATGCGCAGCCACAAGCTTGGGGATTCTATGTTTGATGAGAATGACATGTTTGAGAATTTATTTGCTGTAATTAATGTTTGTCCCAAGTTTGGGGATGCTATGTTTAATGAAGATGATCTTTTTAGTCTCCCTACTTTGAACGATCAAATTTGCTATGATGATTGCATGCCCCCTATCAATCATGAGAACAAAGGTGCTACTTATGATGATTATTGTGATGGTACTTATGTTATACAAAGTAGTGATAATTATTATCATAATTTTGAATATCCTTTTACTGAACATTACTCTTTTAATGTAGAAACAATTTTTAGTATTCGAGTTTCATATGATACTCTCACTATTGTGAATGAGAATAAAATTACTTATATGGAGAGTAATAATTTTCTATGCTTTTGGATCATGAAAAGAATGCTTTATGTGATGGTTATGTTGATGAATCTATTCATGATGCTATTGAAAATTATTACGCGAGAGTAACTTATGATTCATGATGCTCTTGTCATGTTTCAATCTTATCTTTTATGAGAGCATCATTGAACTCACCATGCCTAGCTTAAAAGGCATTAAAGAAAAGCGCTTGTTGGGAGATGATACGTGTCCAACGTATCTATAATTTTTGATTGCTCCAAGCTATATTATCTACTGTTTTGGACATTATTGGGCTTTCCTATCCACTTTTATATTATTTTTGGGACTAGCCTATTAATCGGAGGCCCAGCCTAGAATTGCCGTTTTTGCCTGTTTTAGGGTTTCGAAGAAAAGGAATATCAAACGGAGTCCAAATAGAATGAAACCTTCAGGAACGTGATTTTCTCAATGAACAAGACCCGGGAGACTTGGACCCTACGTCAAGACACAAAAGAGGAGGCCACAAGGTAGGGGGCGTACTTACCCCCCAGGCGCGCCCTCCACCCTCGTGGGCCCCCTGTTGCTCCACCGATGTACTCCTTCCTCCTATATATACCTACATACCCCCAAACGATCAGATACGGAGCCAAAAACCTAATTCCACCGCCACAACTTTCTGTATCCACGAGATCCCATCTTGGGGCCTGTTCCGGAGCTCCACCGGAGGGGGCATCGATCACGGAGGGCTTCTACATCAACACCATAGTCCCTCTGATGAAGTGTGAGTAGTTCACCTCAGACCTACGGGTCCATAGTTATTAGCTAGATGGCTTCTTCTCTCTTTTTGGATCTCAATACAATGTTCTCCCCCTCTCTTGTGGAGAACTATTCGATGTAATCTTCTTTTTGCGGTGTGTTTGTTGAGATCGATGAATTGTGGGTTTATGATCAAGTTTATCTATGAACAATATTTGAATCTCCTCTGAATTCCTTTATGTATGATTGGTTATCTTTGCAAGTCTCTTCGAATTATCGGTTTGGTTTGGCCTACTAGATTGATCTTTCTTGCAATGGGAGAAGTGCTTAGCTTTGGGTTCAATCTTGCGGTGTCCTTTCCCAGTGACAGTAGGGGCAGCAAGGCATGTTTTGTATTGTTGCCATCGAGGATAACAAGATGGGGTTTTCATCATATTGCATGAGTCTATCCCTCTACATCATGTCATCTTGCTTAAGGCGATACTCTGTTTTTAACTTAATACTCTAGATGCATGCTGGATAGCAGGCGATGAGTGGAGTAATAGTAGTAGATGCAGGCAGGAATCTGTCTACTTGTCTCGGACGTGATGCCTATATACATGATCATACCTAGATATTCTCATAACTATGCTCAATTCTGTCAATTGCTCAACAGTAATTTGTTCACCCACCGTAGAATACTTATACTCTCGAGAGAAGCCACTAGTGAAACCTATGGCCCCCGGGTCTATCTTTATCATATTAATCTCCTACTACTTAGTTATTTGCTTTTTTACTTTGCCTTTATTTTACTTTGCATCTTTATCACAAAAATACCAAAAATATTATCTTATCATATCTATCAGATCTCACTCTCGTAAGTGGCCGTGTAGGGATTGGCAACCCCTATCCGTGTTGGTTGCGAGGATTTATTTGTTTTGTGCAGGTACGAGGGACTCGCGCGTAGCCTCCTACTGGATTGATACCTTGGTTCTCAAAAACTGAGGGAAATACTTACGCTACTTTGCTGCATCATCCCTTCCTCTTCGGGGAAAACCAACGCAGTGCTCAAGAGGTAGCAAGAAGGATTTCTGGCGCCGTTGCCGGGGAGGTCTACGCAAAAGTCAACATACCAAGTACCCATCACATACCCTTATCTCCCGCATTACATTATTTGCCATTTGCCTCTTGTTTTCCTCTCCCCCACTTCACCCTTGCCGTTTTATTCGCCCTCTCTCTCTATCCTCCTTCTCTTTCCCTTTTGCCTCTTTTTGCCCGCTTGCTTTTTGTTTGCTTGTGCATTAGTTCGTTTGCTTGTTGTTATGGCTAGTCCCTTATCTTCTCCGTTGACCCCGGAGTTCGAAATCTTTCACTTTAAACAAAGACTAGGAGAAAACTTAAAAGATGTCTGTTGAGAATAATGGAGTCCTATCGTAATTGCTCTGAAATAAACCTGAGAATTTTGCTTCGCAATTTTTATGTTGGACTAGCACATATGCCCGTGTGTTGCAAAGGGAGAAAACTAACATCATACAGACAAAGCACAATAAGCATGGCTCGAAAGCCCATTCTAGTAGGTGCATGTCCTACATTTGAACAGTGTCCCACATGTATCATCGCTTAATCTCCTTCCCGTCCCTCCCATAGTGATCGCGGTGTATGCCTAATTAGGACACATTTGAACGTGGTTCAATCTTAAATCTTAAGACAATGAGATTGGCCATCACACGACTCACTATCATTCAATTGCGCTAGCACAAAGAAGTATTTACAACATCAAAAATTAGTCTCATCGAGCTAGACATGAGTGCCGCCCTCCATGAGGTACTTGCTCCTAACAATGAAAAGAGGGGAAATAAAAAATAGAGGCATCTTTCATCCTATTACTCGTTGCCTAGCCCTCATAATCTTTCTGACTACAAATAAATCCAGTTTCAGCTATTGCACAAAATAACTTCACGTGACCTTTATGACTACAAAATAAACCTAGTCTCTTTATTATATTATACAAAAAAGTGCCATGATATTGCGGCTCGCGTGTGTGCTAGATTTTCAATGCAAATGTTGTTCCACTTTCTAAAAATTAATAATCAATGGTTTGTGGTCTAGGAAATTAGCGTGCGTACTTGGCGAAATATTGTGGGTATTTGCCCTTGATATTGTGTACGCTAGATTTTCAATGCAAATGTTCTCTCACTTTCTAAAAAAGAAATCAAAGGCTTGTGTTCTAGGAAATTAATTGTTATCGATTATTTGGAATATTCTGGGTATTTTCTGAAGTAATGACACGGTTATACAAATCTCACGTGGATTTTCAATATAATTTTCTTCCTTGGGAATCATATTGGGCAGTTTCCATGCTTCGCTCAATTTCCTTCCTTTTTCTGTTCGATTCGATCTCGAAGGTTTCCATGTGTTAGTCAATTTCCTTCCTTTTTTGCGGAAATCAATTTCCTTCCTTCTTATATACTGTATATAGCAGCATGTGGATTTAATAGTTTCCATGCGTCCGGTTCAATTTCTTTTCTTCCTTTCTTCCACCTATCAATTGTCTTCCTTCTTATGTTGATTTCCATTCTTTTTCAATATGAAAATATTGAGGTGGGACTATTAGTTATCAACGAACACTCTATTATAACACAATCGATGGTAAGAGGATGGGACGTTGGTCAACTTCTTTTGTACTCCCTCCGTTCCCAAATACTTGTCTTTCTAGACATTTCAAATGGTTACAACATACGGATGTATGTAGTCATATTTTAGAGTGTAGATTCACTCATTTTACTTCGTATGTAGTCATTTATTGAAATATCTAGAAAGACAAATATTTAGGAACGGAGGGAGTATAACCGTGTCATCGCAAAAAAAAAAATTGTCTGGGGCCAATAGAGGCCCCATAATGTTTCCAGTTCAATAGAAAGCGTCTATTATGTAAGAAACACATGTTATATCAGGAACGTGTGGTTGGCTCAGTTGGTAGCTGCAGCCCTTTGATGATAGCGAGGTCATGATATCAAATCCTAGCATCAGTAATTAATTTTTTCTCAACTTCGAACTGGAGTTTTTTTTTGGTGGGCTGAGGCCCATGTGAGCGATGTGAATCTGACTTTTGGGCTGAGGCCCGTGTGAGCGATGTGAATCTGACTTTTGTGTGGGTTGAGGCCCGTGTGAGCGATGAATAATTTGATGGGGCTGACGACAAATAATAATACCACCTCGGATAGTAAAAATCTCAATAATATGGGTGAATGGATGAAAAATTTGGAGAAACCCACCTTGCTTTATTAGTAGGTATAGATTAAATATGTCTCATAGACAACTCTTGGATTGCGTTGCCAAAGGCAATTTTATTGAAATCGATCCCCATATTGCGCTTGAAATTATAGAAGGTATAGTGGGAACACTACCTCAACAAAAGGGGCCTCATCCTACCCAGAAAGAGACACAAGTTTTTGAAAAAATTTGTGAAGTTACTAAAATCTTGCAGAAATCTCTTGAACCTCTTAAGAACGTTGGTGGAAATATTCACCGCATGAATATGTTGATTACCCTTTGCAATAAGCGGTTGGATTCATTAGATCTAAAAATTTCAGAATATGAAGGGAAACGTAAAGAACCTCCCGGATTCGAGCTTGATTCCGCTAAAAAGTTGAAAACCAAAGATGGCAATACCTAGATCTATCCTTGCTTGTCATGCCTAGCTAGGGGCGTTAAACAATAGCGCTTGTTCGGAGGCAACCCAATTTTATTTTTATTCCTTGCTTTTTGCTCCTGTTTAGTAATAAATAATTTATCTATCCTCTGTTTTGGTTGTGTTTTTTGTGTTTAATTAGTGTTTGTGCCAAGTAGAACCGTTGGGAAGACTTGGGGAAAGTCTTGTTGAACTTGCTGTAAAAAACAGAAACTTTAGCGCTCACGAGAACTGCTGTCATTTTTATTTGGAAAGTGCTATTTAGTTAATTACTTTTGCAGATGATTAATAGATAAATTCCTCACGTCCAGCAATTTATTTTAGAATTTCTGGTGTTCCAGATCTTGCGCTAGCTACATATTACTACAGACTGTTCTGTTTTTGACAGATTCTGTTTTTCGTGTGTTGTTTTCTTATTTTGATGAATCTATGGCTAGTGAAATAGTTTATAAACAATAGAGAAGTTGGAATACAGTAAGTATAACACCAATATAAATAAAGAATGAGTTCATTACAGTACCTTAAAGTGGTCTTTTATTTTCTTTCGCTAACGGAGCTCATGAGATTTTCTACTTTAAGTTTTGTGTTGTGAAGTTTTCAAGTTTTGGCTAAAGATTTGATGGATTATGGAACAAGGAGTGGCAAGAGACTAAGCTTGGGGATGCCCATGGCACCCCCAAGATAATCTAAGGACACCTAAAAGCCAAAGCTTGGGGATGCCCCGGAAGGCATCCCCTCTTCGTCTACTTCTATCGGCAACTTTACTTGGAGCTATATTTTTATTCACCACATGATATGTGTTTTGCTTGGAGCGTCTTGTATTATTTGAGTCTTTGATTTTTATTTTATCACAATCCTTGCTGTACACACCTTTTGAGAGAGCCATACATGACTTGGAATTTGTTAGAATACTTTATGTGCTTCGCTTATATCTTTTGAGTTATATAGTTTTGCTCTAGTGCTTCACTTATATCTTTTAGAGCATGGTGGTGGATTTGTTTTATAGAAACTATTGATCTCTCATGCTTCACTTAGATTATTTTGAGAGTCTTAATAGCATGGTAATTTGCTTAAAATCCTAATATGCTAGGTATTCAAGATTAGTAAAATTTTCTTAAGAGTGTTTTGAATACTAAGAGAAGTTTGATGCTTGATGATTGTTTTGAGATATGGAGGTAATAATATCAAAGTCGTGCTAGTTGAGTAGTTGTGAAATTGAGAAATACTTGTTTTGAAGTTTGCAAAGTCCCGTAGCATGCACGTATGGTAAACGTTATGTAACAAATTTGAAACATGAGGTGTTATTTGATTGTCTTCCTTATGAGTGGCGGTCAGGGACGAGCGATGGTCTTTTCCTACCAATCTATCCCCCTAGGAGCATGCGCATAGTACCGAGGTTTTTGATGACTTATAGATTTTTGCAATAAGTATGTGAGTTCTTTATGACTAATGTTGAGTCCATGGATTATACGCACTCTCACCCTTCCATCCTTGCTAGCCTCTTCGGTACCGTGCATTGCCCTTTCTCACAATGAGAGTTGGCGCAAACTTCGCCGGTGCATCCAAACCCCGTGATATGATACGCTCTTTCACACATAAACCTCCTTACATCTTCCTCAAAACAGCCACCATACCTACCTATTATGGCATTTCCATAGCCATTCCGAGATATATTGCCATGCAACTTTCCACCATTTCGTTTATCATGACACATTCATCATTGTCATATTGCTTTGCATGATCATATAGTTGACATCGTATTTGTGGCAAAGCCACCGTTCATAATTTTTCATACACGTCGCTCTTGATTCATCGCAATCCCGGTACACCGCCGGAGGCATTCATATAGAGTCATATCTTGTTCTAGTATCGAGTTGTAATCATTGAGTTGTAAATAAATAGAAGTGTGATGATCATTGTCGGTGTCAAAACCGACGGATCTCGGGTAGGGGTCCCGAACTGTGCGTCTAGGCCGGATGGTAACAGGAGGCAAGGGACACGAAGTTTTACCCAGGTTCGGGCTCTCTCGATGGAGGTAAAACCCTACGTCCTGCTTGATTAATATTGATGATATGGGTAGTACAAGAGTAGATCTACCATGAGATCGGAGAGGCTAAACCCTAGAAGCTAGCCTATGGTATGATTGTAGTTGTGTATGTTGTCCTACGGACTAAAACCCTCTGGTTTATATAGACACCAGAGAGGGTTAGGGTTACACAAAGTCGGTTACAATGGTAGGAGATCTACATATCCGTATCGCCAAGCTTGCCTTCCACGCCAAGGAAAGTCCCTTCCGGACACGGGACGGAGTCTTCAATCTTGTATCTTCATAGTCCAGGAGTCCGGCTGAAGGTATAGTCCGGCAATCCGGACACCCCCAATCCAGGACTCCCTCAGTAGCCCCCGAACCAGGCTTCAATGATGATGAGTCCGGCGCGCAGATTGTCTTCGGCATTGCAAGGCGGGTTCTCCTCCAAATTCCGTGTACCTGTTGAATAAAGTCTGGTTTCTTGTAGATGTTGCGCTCCTTGGCTTCTTCGCCCAATAATGGCCGCTTCCCACGTGTCAAACGAATATGAAAAGTATGAGTGTTTTTACATTCACACCCCTAGCCGCGTAAATGAGGTGACCTATTTAAGGGGACGAGGATTTAGATCCAAACCACATCTTCCCCCCTTTGCGAGTGTTCATCAGAGCGCATTCGACAAAGGTCCATTCCACCATGGCCAGCCGTCACGATTCCTCCTCTCGCCCTTCCAGCCCTCAGCCTGGATATTGGGAGAGATGCTCCATCCTGCATAGCGAGCTAGTGACGCTCCAGACCAAGGGATTTCTCCCCCGGCCTATATGGTCCCGGTTCGAGTCGGCCTTGTCATCTATAATGGCGGAGAGCAAGCGGAGAGTGCCCCTAATCCCTCCAAAGGAGAGCGGGTGTGCCTCGTCCCTTATTTAATAAGGGGGCTCGGATTTCCAATCCATCCATTTCTCCGGGGGCTCCTGGAGTTCTATGGCCTCCAGCTACACAATCTCACGCCTGCCTCCGTTTTACATATCGCGGGCTTCGTAGCCCTCTATGAGCTGTTTTTGGGTATCGAGGCTCATTTCGGGCTATGGAAAAGGTTATTCTGCCTTGTGGCCCCCTCTAAGGAGGGGTCAATGTATCAAGTGGGCGGAGCCGAAGTGTGGCGCATCGCCGGGACCGGATATCTGTCCGGAACCCCAAAGAAGGCGCCCGAAGACTGTCCCTCGGAATGGTTTTATATAGAAGACGTCCCGCTGCCGGATCCTGTCCAGATCGGCCTCCCTGAATTCGACAGTGCTCTCTTGAAGAAGCGCCTGAGCTGGCGTCCACGGAGCCCTCAGAGGGAAAGTGACAGGGACATCATTTACCTGATGGGCCGAATAAGATTGTTAGCCCATTCCGGACTAACCATGATCGGGGTTATGGTCGAATGCATTATGCGGGGGGTGCAACCGCTTCAGTATAGAAGCCACCCTATGTGGGACTTCAACGGGGAGGACGACACCGCCCGCTACGGCCGTAAGGGGCCGGATTCAGCTGCCGCTCTACTAAAGATCTTGTCCACTTTGTATAAGGGAGAAGAGGAGGAATTTCTTCACGTCAACCCACAGGGTGGATTCTCTATGCACAATCCCCCAAGCTGGGTAAGCGGTCGTATTTACTTGCCCATTTGTTTTGTATTCCCATTGTTAAATATTTAGTCTGACGACTTCAACGCAGGAACTGCGCCGGGCTGTTAAGGAAATAAGCAGCCCTCCTCCACAACCCGGGGACCCAGGACGGTCCCTCGACCTGGCCTCTCAAGAGGATCCGGACATATCTGTGGAGCCGATTGATGGAGTGTTCCATCAATTGAGCAAGGACAACGCCTTAGTGGCCATTACGGCCGATTACCCAGGGCTAATCCCGGCCTCCCAGGTAACTGAGATCGAAGTCCCAATACCCCGAATAGGTGTCCGCCCTCTCATGTTTTCAGTTTCCTGATTACAACCGAACTTTGCAGGGGAGGTTTTTAAGGCGGAAGGCCGAACCTGCGGCGACAAGCCAACGAGGGGCTGCAGGGCCCCGTGGGTAGAAAAGAAGTGCAGTCTGGACCGAGGCATCAGCGCAAAGGTATGGCACCCCCCCTTATCCCAGGTGTTATACCTTCGAGGCACATTGACACTCATGCTCTCTTCAGGACAAAGATACCTCGCCGGACTATATCCGGAGAGGCTGCCAATCGTGCCTCCACCAGCCAGGCTCCAAAGCCTGGACCGGAGGCGGAGGCGAACGCAAGGCGCGCGCCAGACGCTCCTCCGACGGAGGATGTGGATGGGTTGTCTGCCACCAACTCTGAGGTGGAGAGTGCCATGAACCACAGGCGTCGCCGGACAATTCTTCACGACGCTTGTTTCTCCCAAGGGGCGTTAGATGCCTTCAACTCGGGAGATGCGTATCTCCGTGCCGCTCAAAATGGTCTAGCCAGAGCCACGGAGCAATATGTAAAAGACATACGAGTAAGAAAATTTTGGTAATTATATATATACAAGTAGCCCCCGAGACTTGAAATAGTTAGAATAACTGATTTAAGGATCATTTGTTATGCAGGTTCTTACAGAAAAGAATTCCCTACTGTCCAAGGAGCTGGAAGAGTGCAAAGCCCAACTTGAGGCCGCGCTAGCCGTGGCAGGGGAGCCCAAGGAGACCCCCGCTGGTAATATACACTTCGAAAGATAAGTATTTTGCGAAGCACGACATGGGTGCGAATCTGACAAATGAAATTGCAGATGGCGCCGGATTGAATCCGGAAAGGCAACACCTCCTACGCCAGCTAAAGGCTGGTGAGAAGGTGCTGACAAAGGTGAGGCGGGAGAAGAACGATCTCCAAGATGCCAACACCAAGCTGGGCATCGAGTTGAAAGATGTTCGTGCCCAGCTGTCAGACTCCGTGAAGGAGAATCAGCGGCTTCGGCGCGGCATATTTAGTAAGTGCTTGAACGAACCTTTGAAAGAAAGTTCGGCGGGGAAGTCGACTAACAGAGCAATGTCTGTAGGTGTGCTAACAGGTCGTCCTGCAGAGGAGATGCCCGGTTCTACGGGTGACCTTCTTCCCGAGCTCTCGCAACTGCTCGATCGAGTTCGGCAGGCGATGCAGGGCGTCGCCCAGGCCCTGTGGCCATCCGTCTCCATGCCCGAAGGTCTTGGAGAGCTTGCGGAGAAGCTAAAGGGAGCACGGCGGCGCTTCCGATTGTGGAAGATATCGGCCTGCCGTCAAGGCACTAGGGAGGCCTAGGCCATGGTGAAGACGCGGTACGCAAAGGCTGACCCCAACCACATGGCCGAGGTCGGTCCTGTATGGCCCGATGGGAAGGAGATCCCTGTAAGCTTAGTATACGGCCAAGTAGAGTTGGCCGCAAAGTATTCCCAGCAGGACTGTAAATTAGACAGCCTATTAGATGGTATTGAAGAGGAATACAATCAGTCAAAATGACTATGTAATTTAATTGACATTTATGATGCCTTCTAGCCGGATTGTAGATCATTTGTCATGGCCGACCTTTTCTCTTCAGCCTCGGGACCTGACGGTCCGGAGTGTGTCCGAATTCCCATGTGGTTATGTAGGAACCGGGGAATGCATGGAGACCAGGCGTAGGGGTCATTAGTGCGTGAACAGACAAGTGCCCGACTAGTTATGTTATATTACATGGTTAGTAAGAAACATCTTCCAGGGAGAATAGTTCCGTTAGGGGTTCCTTTCCCTGGGACGCATGCCCTAAGGTGCATGTCCATGCTGCGAAAAGAAACGCAGGAAAAACATCTGGGGGCGTATAGATAAAAATAAAAAATATCATCTTTAGTTCACCGACCGAATATTCCCTTAAGAACGCTAGCTTTCGGCTTCACCCAGTCTGAGGTACACGTCCGGCTGACCCGGCATTAACAATCGCAGAGGTGCTCCCTTTACCACCTAGCCGAACAATCGGGAACGTAGGGGTAAGCACAGGAGCCAGGCAACCCAGCTTGGCCAAAACTTAAGTCATATCGATGCATATAATGGTGAATAAAAGGTACATGCGGAAGTGTGACACATGTGTTGGGCATGAAGCCCGTATGAATAAGCTTCTGTTTAAAGAAGCCCCCAGGTTTAATGAGCGCGGATAGCGCGTCACTTTATGAGCCTTTAAAGGCTATAAGAGGGAGAGAGAGAGAGAATAAGAGAAATGTAAGACAGAAAATATATAAAAAATGGACAGAGGAAGGAGACGAACACAGAGTCCGGCGCTAGGCGTAGAATCTTCGGAGACGGGATGCGTTCCATGGGTTCGGCTCGAGTTGGTTATCCGATGCATCCCGCAGGCGGTACGCTCCACCAGTCAGGACTTGGTCAATTATGAAGGGACCTTCCCACTTGGGCTTGAGTTTGTCCTTTTTCTTGTCTGGTAGTCGTAGAACTAATTCGCCAACATTGTAATTTTTGGTCCGTACTTCTCTGCTTTGGTATCTTCGAGCCTGCTGTTGATAGAATGCGGAACGGGCTTTTGCCACGTCACGCTCCTCCTCCAATGCGTCCAAGCTGTCCTGCCGATCGAGCTCGGCTTCTCTTTCTTCGTACATGCGCACTCGAGGTGAGTCATGAATTATGTCGCAAGACAAAACTGCCTCTGCACCGTACACCATAAAGAATGGTGTGTATCCGGTGGTGCGATTCGGCGTGGTCCGCAGCCCCCAGAGTACAGAGTCGAGCTCCTCTACCCACTGCGTATTAGATTCCTTGAGGGACCGCACTAATCTGGGTTTGATGCCGCTCATGATAAGACCATTTGCACGTTCGACCTGGCCGTTAGTTTGTGGGTGATAGACGGAAGCATAATCGAGCTTGATGCCCATGTTTTTGCACCAGAGTTTTACCTCATCGGCCGTGAAGTTCGTGCCGTTATCAGTGATGATGCTGTGGGGGACGCCGTAACGGTGTACAACCCTGGATATAAAGTCTATCACCGGTCCGGATTCGGCCGTCTTAACAGGCTTGGCTTCTATCCATTTGGTGAACTTATCCACCATGACCAGTAAGTATTTTTGCTTGTGGGCTCCACCTTTAAGGGGTCCAACCATGTCAAGCCCCCAGACCGCGAAGAGCCAAGTAATGGGAATAGTTTGGAGGGCGGTGGGTGGCATATGGCTTTGGTTTGCAAAGAGCTGGCAACCAGTGCATCGTTGGAATAAGTCCTGAGCGTCTGCCCGGGCCGTCGGCCAATAAAAGCCCGTACGGAAGGCCTTGCTTACAAGGGACCGAGCTGCAGCATGATGACCGCCGAGTCCGGCATGAATTTCAGCCAGGAGGTTCCGCCCCTCCTCTTCGGAGATGCACCTTTGAAGGACTCCGGTAGTGCTTTTCTTATAAAGCTCTCCCTCGTGGACTCTGTAGGCTTTGGATTGCCGCACTATGCAGCGCGCCTCATTTTGGTCCTCGGGGAGTTCCTGCCTAGTAATGTAGGCGAGGAATGGTTCTGTCCACGGGGCGATGACGGTCATTATTACGTGGGCTGAAGGTGTTATTTCATTGGCAGAGCCTCCGATTGTGTCAGGATGTTCGGTGCCGGGCAGTGTGGTTGGGTCCGGGCTGTTATTGTTCGGCTCCCCTTCCCATACTACGGATGGCTTGAACAGCCTTTCCAAGAAGATGTTGGGGGGGACTACATCGCGTTTTGCACCGATGCGTGCCAGGACATCTGCCGCCTGATTATTTTCCCGGGCTATATGGTGAAATTCAAGCCCCTCGAACCGAGCTGACATTTTTAGGATGGCATTGCGGTAAGCTGCCATTTTTGGATCCTTGGCATCAAAATCTCCATTTATTTGGGATATTGCTAGGTTCGAGTCCCCGCGCACCTCTAGGCATTGAATGCCCATGGATAGTGCCATCCGGAGACCATGTAAAAGGGCCTCATATTCGGCTGCATTGTTTGAGTCCGTGTACATAATCTGGAGTACGTATTGAACCGTGTCTCCTGTGGGGGACGTCAAAACGACGCCGGCCCCGAGTCTGGCCAACATCTTGGAGCCGTCAAAGTGCATGATCCAATTTGAATATGTGCCGTACTCTTTAGGGAGTTCGTCCTCCGTCCATTCTGCGACGAAGTCGGCCAAGACTTGCGACTTGATGGCTCGCCGTGGCTTATAAGTTATGTCGAACGGGAGGAGCTCAATGGCCCATTTTGCAATCCGGCCCGTTGCGTCACGGTTGTTTATAATATCGTTAAGTGGTACTTCCGAGGCTACTGTTATTGAACACTCTTGAAAGTAGTGTCGTAGCTTCCGGGATGCCATGAATACCGCGTACACAATCTTTTGATAATGCGGGTACCGTGATTTGCAGGGAGTGAGGACAGTGGACACATAATAGACCGGCTTTTGAAGGGGGAATTTGTGTTCGTCCGCTTCTCGTTCGACGACGAGCACTGCGCTTACAACCTAATGTGTTGCTGCAATGTATAATAGCATTGGTTCACCAATGTTTGGCGCGGCCAGGACTGGGTTTGTTGCCAGTATGGCTTTTATTTCGTCGAGTCCGGCCATGGCTGCATCCGTCCATTTGAAGTGTTCGGTGCGCCGAAGGAGGCGGTAAAGGGGTAGGGCCTTTTCTCCCAAGCGGGAGATAAAGCGGCTTAGAGCCGCCATGCATCCGGTTAACTTTTGTATTTGTTTGAGGTCCTTTGGGATATCCAGTTGTGACAGAGCTTGGATCTTGGCTGGATTTGCTTCAATTCCTCTACCGGATACAATGAAGCCCAAGAGCTTTCCGGCTGGAACGTCGAAAACGCATTTTTCTGGGTTGAGCTTGATGTCGTATGTTCAGAGGTTATCAAATGTGAGCCTCATGTCGTCTACTAGAGATTCAACATGTCTTGTTTTAACAACCACATCATCTACATATGCCTCCACTGTTTTGCCGATCTGGCTTGCCAGACATGTCTGAATCATGCGCTGATATGTTGCGCCGGCGTTTTTGAGCCCGAAGGGCATCATGTTGAAGCAGAATGGGCCGTATGGTGTGATAAATGCCGTTGCGGCTTGTTCTGGTTCTGCCATCTTGATTTGATGGTAGCCGGAATATGCGTCGAGGAAACACAACGAATCGTGTCCTGTGGTAGCGTCGATAATTTGATCGATGCGGGGGAGGGGGAAGGGATCCTTTGGGCAAGCCTTGTTAAGGTCTTTAAAATCAACACACAGGCGCCATGATTTGTCCTTCTTTAGTACCATCACCAGGTTTGCTAGCCAGTCTGGATGTTTTATGTCTCTGATGAATCCGGCCTCCAATAGCTTTGCTAGCTCCTCTCCCATGGCCTGTCTCTTAGGTTCAGAAAAACGCCGAAGAGCATGTTTGATAGGTTTGAATCCTGTTTGGATATTTAAGCTGTGCTCGGCCAGCCTGCGTGGGATTCCTGGCATGTCTGAAGGGTGCCAGGCGAAAATGTCCCAGTTCTCTCGTAGGAACTCTCGCAGTGCGGCGTCTACATCAGGGTTTAACTGTGCCCCGATGGAAGCTGTTTTATTGGGGTCCATTGGATGGACTTGGAATTTGACTATTTTGTCCGCCGGTTTAAAGGAGGTGGACTTGGATCTTTTGTCGAGTACCACATCGTCCCTATTCACCGTAGAGTGCAGCGCAGTCAGTTCCTCAGCCGCTAGGGCTTCAGATAGTGCCTCGAGGGCCAGTGCGGCTGTCTTATTTTCGGCGCGGAGTGCTATATCCGGATCACTAGCGAGAGTGATGATCCCGTTAGGCCCGGGCATCTTGAGCTTCATGTACCCGTAATGGGGTATTGCTTGGAAGATTGTAAACGCTTCCCGCCCTAGCAGAGCGTGATAACCGCTGCTGAATGGAGCCACATGGAACGTGACCTCTTCGGACCTGTAATTATCCGGCGTGCCGAACACCACATCTAGTGTGATTTTTCCTGTACAGCGTGCTTCCTGACTGGGGATTATTCCTCTAAAGGTTGTGCTGCTTCGCTCAATGCGGTTCCAGTCTATTTCCATTTTTTGAAGGGTTTCCTCATAAATGAGGTTCAATCCACTGCCGCCGTCCATGAGTACCTTGGTAAGACGAAAGCCGTCCACTATTGGACTGAGGACCAATGCGGCTGGTGCTTGGGCTGTTCGGAATTTACGTTCATCACTGGCGTTAAAGGTAATAGCCGTGTCACTCCATGGGTTTATTGTTGCTACTTGGTAGACTTCGGCAAGGCTGCGGAGTGTCCTTTTTCGCATATTATTTGATGCGAAAGTCTCGAAGACTGTTAATACCGTATTGGTGTCTCTGGGGTGGCTTTCTGTGGCCTCCGGAATTAGGAGATTTTCGCCAATCTTGGCCACCTGCCAGAGTATCCAACATGTTCTGAGGCTGTGAGTTGGTGTGGCGTCCTCTGTACTGTGAATTTTACAGGGTCCATTGAGCCATCCTTCCAGTACGGTTCCATGCCCTGTAGAGGGTTTTTGCTTTTTAGTGCTTGACCCGGGTGTCTGGTGATGATGCACCCTTTTATTTGGGTCTGGGTTTGTATTCAGGGCCGGATTGTCCCAAAATTTGATTTGGGTTTTCCAGGCGCTTTCCATCGCACAGTACTTTCGTACAATGGACGCCAAGTCAGCGAAGTGTGTAATATCACGGCGACTTATGGCGTTGAGTATTCCCTTGTCCGTGCAATTATTGCAGAAGATTGAGATTGCGTCTTCCTCGCGGCAGTCCCTTAGCCTGTTTTTAACCAGGAGGAATCTGGCCCAGTAATGATGTACTGTTTCATCGGGCTCTTTCCTGATTTTTGATAGATCACTTATGTTTGGGTGGGTGGGTGGAATTAGATCCGAAGCCTCACCCCATCTGAGGCTCAGAGGCCGAGGAATTTCCGAACTCGAAAATTTGGATTCCTGGATGTTGTCCAATGAATCCAGCCCATCGCCTGACTCTAAGTTCAGGTCTTGAGTGATATCCTCCCCTCCGCGGGTATCCGGCTTGGAGGGATCGGGAATCCGGACGTAACGAGTCCTTAAGATGAAAGGTCGCCGCGCTGTCCCTCTACCACGGCAACGTGATGGGTGACTTGGGGAGAGTTAATCTCTCTCAGATCGGGTTTAGGCCCAATCTAGTCGTAATCCGTAGCGACTCCCAGGGCGGCGAAGCGATCCAAGAGCTCGTTTATGGAGGAGAGCTCCATTGGATCTAGCTGCTCAGCGAGTTCCGAGCTGACATGAAGATTGTTTTTGATGGCTCAAGAGGTCATCGTCGGCGCAGAAGCCGAATAGGCGGTCATAAGAAAACCACCTAGCCGGAGAGTTTGGGCGACAGCCAAAGCTCCCTTAGCAATGGTGCCGTCTTTAAAGACGGGGCGAGGCATCCTTCCTGATGGCGACGATACAGAGGAACTCTCAATGAAAGCACCAATGTCGGTGTCAAAACCGGCGGATCTCAGGTAGGGGGTCCTGAAGTGTGCGTCTAGGCCGGATGGTAACAGGAGGCAAGGGACACGAAGTTTTACCCAGGTTTTGGCCCTCTCGATGGAGGTAAAACCCTACGTCCTGCTTGATTAATATTGATGATATGGGTAGTACAAGAGTAGATCTACCACGAGATCGGAGAGGCTAAACCCTAGAAGCTAGCCTATGGTATGATTGTAGTTGTGTATGTTGTCCTACGGACTAAAACCCTCCGGTTTATATAGACACCAGAGAGGGTTAGGGTTACACAAATTCAGTTACAATGGTAGGAGATCTACATATCCGTATCACCAAGCTTGCCTTCCACGCCAAGGAAAGTCCCTTCCGGACACGGGACGAAGTCTTCAATCTTGTATCTTCATAGTCCAGGAGTCCGGCTGAAGGTATAGTCCGTTAATCCGGACACCCCCCAATCCAGGACTCCGTCAATCATCATTTTCTAGAGAATTGTCCCAAGTGAGGAATATATAAAAAAATAGAAAGGCCATAAAAAAAGAGAAGGCCCAAAAAAAGAGAGAAAGGCCATAAAAAGAGAAGGCCCAAAAAATGAGAGAAAAAGAGAGAAGGGAAAATGTTACTATCCTTTGCCACACTTGTGCTTCAAAGTAGCACCTTAATCTTCATGATAGAGAGTCTCTTGTTTTGTCACTTTCATATACTAGTGGGAATTTTTCATTATAGAACTTGGCTTGTATATTCCAACAATGGGCCTCCTCAAGTGCCCTAGGTCTTCGTGATCAAGCAAGTTGGATGCTGAGGGAGTCCTGGATTAGGGGGTGTTCGGGTAGCCGGACTATACCTTCAGCCGGACTCCAGGACTATGAAGATACAAGATTGAAGACTTCGTCCCGTGTCCGGATGGGACTTTCCTTGGCATGGAAGGCAAGCTTGGCGATGCGGATATTCAAGATCTCCTACCATTGTAACCGACTTTGTGTAACCCTAACCCTCTCCGGTGTCTATATAAACCGGAGGGTTTTAGTCCGTAGGACAACTTCATCATACAACAATCATACCATAGGCTAGCTTCTAGGGTTTAGCCTCCTCGATCTCGTGGTAGATCTACTCTTGTATTGTCCATATCATCAATATTAATCAAGCAGGACGTAGGGTTTTACCTCCATCAAGAGGGCCCGAACCTGGGTAAAACATCGTGTTCCTTGCCTCCTGTTACCATCCGGCCTAGACGCACAGTTCGGGACCCCCTACCCGAGATCCGCCGGTTTTGACACCGACATTGGTGCTTTCATTGAGAGTTCCTCTGTGTCGTCGCTTTTAGGCCCGATGGCTCCTTCGATCATCAACAACAATGCAATCCAGGGTGAGACTTTTCTCCCCGGAAAGATCTTCGTCTTTGGCGGCTTCGCACTGTGGGTCAATTCGCTTGGCCACCTTGAGCAGATCGGAAGCTACGCCCCTGGCCATCAGGTCAGGTTTGGTAGCCTAAACTACACGGCTGACATCCGCGGGGACTTGATCTTCGATGGATTCAAGCCACAGCCAAGCGTGCCGCACTGTCTCGATGGGCATGATATAGCTCTGCCGTCGAACAGCGCCTTGGAGGCCGCACACGCATCGGTTCCGACCATTGATTCGGAGCCTACTGCGCCGATCGAGGATCAGCGGTTGGACGCTGCCTCAGGGGCTGCGATCTCAGAGGCGATCGAACCGAACTCCAGCCCCGCACTCCGCATGGCCCATGACTCCGAGGAGCCGGATTCCTCTCCGAACTCCAAGCCCCCCGCGCCCCTGTTGATCGAATCCGATTGGGCGCCGATAATGGAGTTCACCACCGCGGACATCTTTCAGCACTCGCCCTTCGGTGACATCCTGAATTCTCTAAAGTCTCTCTCTTTATCAGGAGAGCCCTGGCCGGACTACGGTCAGCAAGGTTGGGATACGGACGATGAAGAAATTCAAAACCCACCCACCACCCACTTCGTAGCCACTGTCGACGACTTAACCGACATGCTTGACTTCGACTCCGAAGACATCGACGGCATGGACGACGATGCAGGAGACGAACAAGAACCAGCACCTGTAGGGCGCTGGAAGGCCACCTCGTCATATGACATATATATGGTGGACACTCCAAAGGATGGAGATGGCGATGGAATAGCGGGGGACGTTACCTCTAAGAAACAGCCCAAGCGCCGGCGTCAGTGGTGCCGCTCTAAATCCCGCCAAAGCAAAAACGGTGATTCCAGCACGGGAGATAATACTACTCCAGATAGCGCCGAAGAACACCCCCTCCAGCAAGATTCAGCACAGGAGGACAGAGAAGCCAGCTCTCACGAGAGGGCGGCGGACCAAGAGGTTGAGGACGATAATTATACGCCTCCCTCCAAAGACGAGGCAAGCCTCGATGACGACGAGTTCGTCGTGCCAGAGGATCTCGCCGAACAAGAGCGTTTTAAACGCAGGCTTATGGCCATGGCAAGCAGCCTCAAGAAAAAGCAGCAACAGCTTAGAGCTGATCAGGATTTGCTAGCTGACAGATGGACTGAAGTCCTTGCGGCCGAAGAGTATGAACTCGAACGCCCCTCCAAGAGTTACCCAAAGCGCAGGCTGCTACCCCGACTAGAGCAGGAAGCACCTACATCACCAGCGCATGACATGGCCGATCGGCCACCTCATGGCCGCGATAGAGAGGCCTCTTGGCCCTCCACTCAAGCCATGCCCCGACGCCGCATCAAGCATACTAAGGCACGGGAAAATGCACCCGACCTGCGCGACATACTAGAGGACAAGGCAAGGCAAACAAGATCGATCTACGGATCGCGCAGGCGCCCCACGGCACGTGACGGTGATCGTCACTCCGGATGCAATAAATCCGGCTGGGCCGAACTCAACAGACAAAGCTCCTTCGAACTGCGTCGTGATATAGCCCAATATAGAGGTGCCGCACACCCACTATGCTTCACAGATGAAGTAATGGATCATAAAATCCCTGAGGGCTTCAAACCCGTAAACATCGAATCATACGATGGCACAACAGATCCTGTGGTATGGATCGAGGATTATCTCCATATCCACATGGCCCGCGGTGATGATCTACACACCATCAAATACCTCCCACTCAAACTTAAGGGACCGGCCCGACATTGGCTTAATAGCTTGCTAGCAGACTCAATCGGTTCTTGGGAGGACCTGGAAGCCGCATTCCTTGACAACTTCCAGGGCACTTATGTGCGACCACCGGACGCCGATGACCTAAGCCACATAATTCAGCAGCCAGAGGAATTGGCCAGGCAATTCTGGACACGGTTCCTAACAAAGAAAAACCAGATAGTTGACTGTCCGGACGCAGAGGCCTTAGCGGCCTTCAAGCATAATTTCCGTGACGAGTGGCTTGCCCGGCACCTGGGACAGGAAAAGCCGAAATCTATGGCAGCCTTCACGACACTCATGACCCGCTTTTGCGCGGGAGAAGACAGCTAGCTAGATCGCAGCAACAATTTAACCAAGAACCCTGATAATTCGAATACCAAGGACAAAAGCGACAGGTCGCGTCGGAACAAACAAAAGCGCCGCGTTAATAGCGACAGCAACGAGGATACGGCAGTTAATGCCGGATTCTGAGGCTACAAATCCGGTCAACGGAAAAAGCCATTCAAAAGAAATACTCAGGGCCCGTCCAGTTTGGACCGAATACTCGACCGCTTGTGCTAGATACATGGCACCCTCGAAAAGCCAGCCAATCACACCAACAGGGATTTTTGGGTGTTCAAGCAGGCAGGCAAGTTAAGAGCCAAAAACAAAGACAAGGGGCTGTATAGCGACAACGAGGAGGAGCCTAGGCCGCCGAACAACGGTGGACAGAAGGGATTTCCCCCGCAAGTGCGGACGGTGAACATGATATACGCAACCCACATCCCCAAGAGGGAGCAGAAGCGTGCGTTACGGGACGTATATGCGATGGAGCCAGTCGCCCCAAAGTTCAACCCATGGTCCTCCTGCCCGATCACCTTTGATCGATGGGACCACCCCACTAGCATCCGTCACGGCGGCTTCGCCGCATTGGTTCTAGACCCAATCATTAACGGATTTCATCTCACAAGAGTCCTCATGGACGGCGGCAGCAGCCTGAACCTGCTTTACCAGGATACAGTGCGAAAAATGGGCATAGATCCCTCGAGGATCAAGCCCACCAAAATGACCTTTAAAGGCGTCATACCAGGTGTAGAAGCCAACTGTACAGGCTCAGTCACACTGGAAGTGGTCTTCGGATCTCCGGATAACTTCCGAAGCGAGGAGTTAATCTTCGACATAGTCCCGTTCCGTAGTGGCTATCACGCACTGCTTGGGAGAACCGCATTCGCAAAATTCAACGCGGTACCACACTATGCATACCTCAAGCTCAAGATGCCAGGCCCTAGAGGAGTAATCACAGTCAATGGGAACACTGAACGCTCCCTCCAAATGGAGGAGCACACGGCAGCGCTTGCAGCAGAAGTACAAAGCAGCCTCTCTAGGCAGTTCTCCAGTTCGGCCTTCAAAAAGCCAGACACTGTCAAGCGCGCCCAGAGTACCCTACAACAAGACCGCCTGGCACGTTCTGATCTAGCGTAGCAATGCGGCCCAAACCCTAGCCCTCGCGATATAGCGAAACCAGTGCTTCGCGTACATAACTATGCTCTTGAAATACCATGGGCACAGGGGAAGGGGCACTATCACGGCACGCCCGAAATACGGCTTAAACCGCACCAGGGGCTGCCGGATTCCTTTTTTTCTTTTTTTTTCTCTTACTCTCAGGACTCCATACTTCGGATGACCCGTTCAGCAATTCAACTACCGCACAAACGATGCAAGATCCAGGAAAGCAGACAAGCCATGCCGCATTATGGAACTCCCAGGTGGTCTCTATTGCGAGCAGTATACCTGTTTTTTAATACAATTCCGTGGCCTGCCCCTGGCCAGGACATGTTAAATAGTCCAATTTCTTTTGCTTATCGCACTATTTGTATCGTTCCGCTTTCATAGCAGCCTTTCTATAAACAATGCATAGCTTTTTGTCTATTTTTTGCATTATCCTCTTTTTATATATATGTCTATTAATAACATGCTGCATCCGTACACTGTGGTACAGCAAAATACACCAGGGGCTTCAGTACCCATCAATATGGCGTGAGAAGTTCGTACACTTTCACAAGTGCGGCACCCCGAACTTATAGCACTATATGCATCGGCTCCGAATCATGATTTGGGTCAATAGTTGGGTTTGCCCGGCTCCTATGTTTTGGTGCCTTACGTTCCGCTATATCGGCTAAGGTAGCACTAGGAGAACTACTGCGATTGTGCCGCAGTTGAGCTGGGCTGAGCACCTCAGTAGAGAAAGCTAAAACTTACTGTCATGATGAGGCGAGAGACCGGTCGCTGTTCGAGAGGTTTTTCGAGTCCTTAAAGACTTATGCCACTTCGAGCGAGGAACCGGCTTTGTCCGGCCAAGGCGTGGATAGCGCCCCGAACTCGGTCTTCCGAATACTAGGGGCTTCGCCAAAATTTAAAATTATAGAGTTCTATGGCTAAGTGAGAGTGTTCAAGCATTATAGTCCGATTGCCTTGTTCGTTGTGCTGAGCGCCTCCCTCGACGGACCCAATCATGGGAAAAAGAGCGCTCAGGTTTATCCCGAACACCCCAGCACTAGTGGCATGGGGGCAGAAGCCGACGACTGGCCATCTCTCAATTTTTTGATAAACGGCCGCACAGAAAGTAATATTTTAAATTCAAGCATTGCTTAGCGCATATGAACAAGTTTTCAGCGCACAGGATAACACGAGCGAGTTCATTCAAAAATTACATCCTTGGTGCATTCATCCGCCATAAGGCGGGCACCGGCCAGAACATCCTTGTAATAGTTCTCGGGCTTGCGATGCTCCTTCCCCAGCGGCGGCCCATCCCTCACAAGCTTCTCACCGTCCAGCTTACCCCAGTGCACCTTTGCACAGGCAAGGGCCCTACGAGCACCTTCGATGCAGACGGAGCGCTTGATGACTTCGAGCCTTGGACAAGCCTCCACCAGCCGCCGCACCAGTCCAAAGTAGCTCCCAGGCAGGGCCTCTCCAGGCCACAGCCGAACTATGAAGCCCTTCAGGGCCTGTTCGGCCGCCTTGTGGAGGTCGACCAACTGCTTCAGCTGGTCGCTCAAGGGCACAGGGTGTCCGGCCTCAGCGTACTGAGACCAGAACACCTTCTCCGTCGAGCTGCCTTCCTCGGCTCGGTAGAATGCGGCGGCATCAGATACGTTGCGGGGAAGATCTGCGAATGCCCCTGGAGAGCTCCGGATTCGGGTAAGTAACAAGTAGTTTACTATTATATGTCTGCTTTGCATAGAGAATGCCTTACCCGCCGCTATCTTTTTCACCGCATCCAATTCCTGGAGGGCCTTCTGGGCTTCGGCCTTGGCAGATTTGGCAGTTTTAAGGGCCGCAGCAAGCTCGGACGCTCGCGTCTTCGATTCGAGCTCCAAACTCTCATGTTTTTTCATGAGAGGCTGAAGCTCTTGCTGCACCTCGCCGACATGCGCCTCAAATTTCTCCCGCTCGGTGTGCTCCGTGGCTGCTTTCTTCTCGGCCTCGGACAGCGCCTGCTTGAGGGTCTCCACCTCTGTTGTGGCCCCTACAATAAGCAGTATACTCCTGTCATTTTTTGCAATTTCGTCTTCTTATAGGCATATTTTCTATAAGGTATCTCTTACCTTCTTTCTCCTCGAGCTGTCGTTTGGCAAGGCCAAGCTCTTGCTCGGTCCGCTCGAGGCCCTGCTTTAGGGCACCCACCTCCGCAGTCAGTGCGGCGATGGCCAGCAGCGAAGCCTGCATACGTATATTGACTCCTTTTTAGTTAGACTCCTGCGATATTTAATAGATCCTCTATTCGGCTTTTCTTTCCGAATGCCAAACAGAGCATCAGGGGCTACTGTCTATGCGGTAATATTTTTACATATTTTTACTTACCTCGAAGCCTGTTAGAAGGCTAGCACAAGCTTCAGTCAGTCCGCTTTTGGTGGACCGAACCTTCTAGACCACCGTACTCATGATGGTACGATGCTCCTCGTCGATGGAGGAGCCCTTAAGCACCTCCAGCAGATTGTTCGGCGCCTCCGGTTGGGCGGAGGACGCCGGCTCAATAGGCTTGCTCCTCTTGGCAGGAGTTCGCCTGTCGCGGTCTGGAACCGTTGATGATTCCGGCGCGGTGTCCGGCTTAAAGCCGGACTTGGAGCCCTGGGGGTCTTGTCCCCTTTACTCCTGGAGTCCGGGAGGTCGCCTCGCGGATCCTCCTGGACCACCTCCTCTTGCCCCGGAGCTTGTCGCGATGCCACTTCGGCGTCATCCGCAGCACATGGGGAGGCAGCAGGCGGAACTGAATTCACGTCCGATGAATCCAGGGATCCGCTCGACGACTCATCGAGCCCGTCCTTGGGCGGGCTGCATGATTATATTCGACATTAGGGAAAGCTGCGCAACAAAAGGAATATCATGAGTTACTCTGGTATCCAAACACTTACGATTTCGCCGGATGCTTGGCCCTGTCCAGCCAGTCCTCGTCGTCCTCATCGGCGTCGGGGGCGTAGTCCGACGGAGGGGTTTTCCTCTTCTTGGACCCTTCGGCCTCCCCTACTAGGGCGGCCTTCCTCTTCTTTCCTCCCCCCGCTGGAGGGGGAGAGGTCTCTTCTTCCTCCTCCCCGTCTTCACGGGAGGAGTGCGTCTCGGACTCATCGGACGACGAGTCCGACACCACCATATGCCGGGAACTCTTTCGAGTCCCCGTGGCCTTCTTCTTCTTGGCCTTCTTCTCCGGCACCACATAAGGTGCCGGAACCAGCAGCTTCATTAGGAGAGCAGGGGCTAGGTCTTCGGGCAAGGGAGCCAGACAGTTAATCAGTCCGGACTTCGCCTGCCAATCCTGTCAAAGGTGAGGGAGTTTAGATCCCGCATAGAGTCAAACTATGAAGAAAACTTAACATCCTGTAAAAGATGAAAATATTTTACCTCGCCAGCAGGACGCTGCGAGCTGAATCCGCGGTCTTCGGAGGTGGATGTGGGAGCCTCGGCGCCTTTGGTTAGCCCCTTCCAGACATCTTCTTACATCGTGTCGAAGAGCCTGCTCAAAGTTCGGTGCTGCGCCGGGTTGAACTCCCACAAATTGAAGTCCCGTTCTTGACACAGAAGGATCCGGTGGACGAGCATGACCTGGACTACGTTGACAAGCTTGAGCTGCTTGTTCAGCAGGGACTGGATGCATTTTTGCAGTCCGGTCACCTCTTCTTTGTCGCCCCATGACAAGCCCGTCTCCTTCCAGGGCGTGAGCCGCGTAGGGGGTCCAGATCGGAATTCAGGGGTTGCGATCCACTTCGGATCGCGTGGCTCGGTGATATAAAACCACCCTGACTGCCACCCCTTCAAGGTCTCCACAAAGGAGCCCTCGAGCCATAGGACGTTAGCTATTTTGCCCGCCATGGCACCTCCGCACTCCGCCTGGTTGCCGCGCACCACCTTTGGCTTGACGTTGAAGGTCTTGAGCCAGAGGTCGAAATGGGGGCGGATGCAGAGGAAAGCCTCGCACACGACGATAAACGTCGAGATATTGAGGATGAAGTTCGGGGCCAGATCGTGGAAATCTAGGCCATAGTAGAACATGAGCCCACGGACAAATGGGTGGAGAGGAAAAACCAGTCCGCGGAGGAACTGGGGAAGAAATACTACCCTCTCATGGGGCCTTGGGGTGGGGAGAAGCTGCCCCTCCTCAGGAAGCCGGTGCGCGATGTCTTTGGACAGGTATCCGGCCTTCCTTAGCCTTTTGACATGGCCCTCCGTGACGGAGAAGACCATCCACTTGCCTCCCGCTCCGGACATTGTTGGAGAAGGTTGAGGTAGGAAGTGCGGGCTTGGGTGCTGGAGCTCGGGTGCGCAGAAGATGGATAGGCAAAGGAGGAAGAAGGCGTAGGTAAAAAGGTGGATCCTTATCCCCTTATATGAGCGGATGCGACTATGCGTCCCCACCAGCCTAGTAAAACTCGCTTGCCTCCCAAGCGCCGTGATAAATGGCGCGGTTGGGTTACCCACATCCGTATTGATGAGAATCCCATAAATGGGGGACACGATCTCTGCTTTGACAAGACGTGCCGAGGAAACCGCCTCGCAAAACACACTGAGGTGGAAAAGTGAAAACGATTCGGATAAAGGCTTGGCCGTAGTGTGATGTCATGCTGTGGAATACGTCAGCAGATTAGATTTGTGTTAATATTATTCTCTCTGTGGCAATACGTGGAAACTTATTTTGCAGAGCCGGACACTACTCTTGGTGTTTACAAATTTTTATGAAGAATTTGGAGGAGGAACCCGCCTTGCAATGCCGAAGACAATCTACGCGCCGGACTCGTCATCATTGAAGCTTGGTTCAGGGGCTATTGAGGGAGTCCTGGATTAGGGGGTGTTCGGGTAGCCGGACTATACCTTCAGTCGAACTCCAGGACTATGAAGATACAAGATTGAATACTTCGTCCCGTGTCCGGATGGGACTTTCCTTGGCATGGAAGGCAAGTTTGGCGATGCGGATATTCAAGATCTCCTACCATTGTAACCGACTTTGTGTAACCCTAACCCTCTCCGGTGTCTATATAAACCGGAGGGTTTTAGTCCATAGGACAACTTCATCATACAACAATCATACCATAGGCTAGCTTCTAGGGTTTAGCCTCAACAATCTCGTGGTAGATCTACTCTTGTATTATCCATATCATCAATATTAATCAAGCAAGACGTAGGGTTTTACCTCCATCAAGAGGGCCCAAACCTGGGTAAAACATCGTGTTCCTTGCCTCCTGTTACCATCCGGCCTAGACGCACAGTTCGGGACCCCCTACCCGAGATCCGCCGGTTTTGACACCGACAGATGCACACCCACTTAGTTTCTTCTATTGAGCTTTCATACATTTATAGCTCTAGTGCATCTGTTGCCTGGCAATCCCTACTCCTTGCATTGACATCAATTGATGGGAATCTCCCTAGCCCATTGATTAGCCGCGTTGATGTGAGACTTTCTCCTTTTTTGTCTTCTCCACATACCCCCCATCATCATATTCTATTCCACCCATAGTGCTATGTCCATGGCTCGCGCTCATATATTGCGTGAGAGTTTATAGGTTTGAGATTACTAAAGTATGAAACAATTGCTTGGCTTGTCATTGGGGTTGTGCATGATGAGAACATTCTTGTGTGACGAAAATGAAACATGACTAAACTATATGATTTTGTAGGGATGAACTTTCTTTGGCCATGTTATTTTGAGAAGACATAATTGCTTAGTTAGTATGCTTGAAGTATTATTATTTTTATGTCAATATGAACTTTTGTCTTGAATCTTTCGGATCTGAATATTCATACCACAATTAAGAAAAATTACATCAAAATTATGCCAAGTAGCACTCCGCATCAAAAATTCTGTTTTTATCATTTACCTACTCAAGGATGAGCAGGAATTAAGCTTGGGGATGCTTGATACGTCTCCAACGTATCTATAATTTTTGATTGCTCCATGCTATATTATCTACTGTTTTGGACATTATTGGGCTTTATTATCCACTTTTATATTATTTTTGGGACTAACCTATTAACCGGAGGCCCAACCCAGAAATGCTGTTTTTTGCCTGTTTTAGGGTTTCGAAGAAAAGGAATATCAAATGGAGTCCAAACGGAATGAAACCTTTGGGAACGTGATTTTCTCAACGAACAAGACCCGGGAGACTTGGACCCTACGTCAAGACAAAAAAGAGGAGGCCACGAGGTAGGGGGCGGGCCTACCCCCCCCCCCCCCCCCAGGCGCGCCCTCCACCCTCGTGGGCCCCTTGTTGCTCCACCGACGTACTCCTTCCTCCTATATATACCTACGTACCCCCAAACGATCAGATACGGAACCAAAAACCTAATTCCACCGCCACAACTTTCTGTATCCACGAGATCCCATCTTGGGGCTTGTTCCGAAGCTCCACCGGAGGGGGCATCGATCACGGAGGGCTTCTACATCAACACCATAGCCCCTCCAATGAAGTGTGAGTAGTTCACCTCAGACCTACGGGTCCATAGTTATTAGCTAGATGGCTTCTTCTCTCTTTTTTGATCTCAATACAATGTTCTCCCCCTCTCTTGTGGAGAACTATTCGATGTAATCTTCTTTTTGCGGTGTGTTTGTTGAGACCGATGAATTGTGGGTTTATGATCAAGTTTATCTATGAACAATATTTGAATCTCCTCTAAATTCTTTTATGTATGATTGGTTATCTTTGCAAGTCTCTTCGAATTATCAGTTTGGTTTGGCCTACTAGATTGATCTTTCTTGCAATGGGAGAAGTGCTTAGCTTTGGGTTCAATCTTGCGGTGTCCTTTCCCAGTGACAATAGTGGCAGCAAGGCACGTATTGTATTGTTGCTATCGAGGATAACAAGATGGGGTTTTCATCATATTGCATGAGTCTATCCCTCTACATCATGTCATCTTGCTTAAGGCTTTACTCTGTTTTTAACTTAATACTCTAGATGCATGATGGATGGCGGTCGATGAGTGGAGTAATAGTAGTAGATGCAGGCAGGAGTCGGTCTACTTGTCTCGGACGTGATGCCTATATACATGATCATACCTAGATATTCTCATAACTATGCTCAATTCTGTCAATTCCTCAATAGTAATTTGTTCACCCACCGTAGAATACTTATGCTCTCGAGAGAAGCCACTAGTGAAACCTATGGCCCCCGGGTCTATCTTTATCATATTAATCTCCTACTACTTAGTTATTTCCTTTGCTTTTTACTTTGCCTTTATTTTACTTTGCATCTTTATCACAAAAATACCAAAAATATTATCTTATCATATCTATCAAATCTCACTCTCGTAAGTGGTCATGTAGGGATTGACAACCCCTATTCGCATTGGTTGCGAGGATTTATTTGTTTTGTGCAGGTACAAGGGACTCACGCGTAGCCTCCTACTGGATTGATACCTTGGTTCTCAAAAACTAAGGGAAATACTTACGCTACTTTGCTGCATCATCCCTTCCTCTTCGGGGAAAACCAACGCAGTGCTCAAGAGGAGCAGGAGACAACCCAACACTTTTACCTACTATTTTCTTGTGTTCACATGATTATGCTACTGTAGTAATCATGTTTTATAGTTTTGTTTTAATGAAGTGCCAAGTAAGACATTTAGGATGGTCTAGGGTGATAGTTGATTTGATCTTGCTGAGAAGGAGAAACTTTTGCGCTCAGGAAAATAATTATCATTTTAACAAAAGCATGATAAAATAATGATTATTTTTTCAATAGATTAATAGAAAATTTTCCCTGGTAGTCCTAATTTTTTCAGAATTTTTGGAGTAGGAGAAGTATGGTTGGAGTACAGATTACTACAGACTATTCTGTTTTTGACAAATTATGTTTTCAATGCATAGTTTGCTTGTCTTCTAGTTTCTATGGCTTATATTGCTCAATATAAGTTGTGGAAATGATAAGGTGTAGTAGGCATTGTGTGAGAACAATTATGAGTCTTGTCTTTGACAGTACCAAAGTGAATGGTTTGCTCTTTATCATACTAACCTATCTCATAAAGTTCCCTTAAGTTTTGTGTGATTGAAGTTTTCAAGTTTTGGGTGAGATATTGATATGAGGAGAATAAGGAGTGACAATACCCTAAGATTGGGGATGCCCAAGGCACCCCCAAAGTAATATTCAAGGAAGATCCAAGCAACTAAGCTTGGGGATGCCCCGGAAGGCATCCCCTCTTTCGTCTCCAACATTATCCATAACCTCACTTGGAGCTATGTTTTCATTCGTCACATGATATGTGTTTTACTGGGAGCATATTTTTTATTTTCATTCAGTTATTTAGGATAATGTTTTGCATCTTTTATTTCAAAAGAAATGGCAAGGATAGCCTTTACCATGCTATTTTGCAATTATACATGTTGCTGTTTCAAAACAGAAAGTTTATCGCTGTTGCAAAAATTCCCTAGAAAAGTCAGAATATGATAAAATGCTGAAACTTTTTGCACAATAAGCTCTGATAAATTTTCTACACTTTGGTAAATTTTCATTAATTTTGGAGTTAAATCGGTATTGATACTCTTGCATTCCTTACAGACTGTACTGTTTTGGCAGATTGCTGTCATGTTTGCATTGTTTGCATATGTTTGCTTGTTTAATGATTCTATTTGAGGATATGAGTATTAAATATGCAGAGGCATTTAGTATGAAATGTTGAATAATAATTTTAATGATTTGCTACAGTAGAGAATGATAAGATTTTTTTGCATTGATTTATACTAACTTATCTCACGAGTTCTTGTTGAGTTTTGTGTGGATGAAGCTATTTAGATTTAGGAAAACCGTGATATGAGAGGAATTAAGGAGACATGAAAGCTCAAGCTTGGGAATGCCCAAGACACCCCAAGATAATATTTCAAGAAGTCTCAAGAATCTAAGCTTGGGGATGCCCCGGTAGGCATCACACCTTTCTTCTTCAACAATTATCGGTTAGTATCGGTTGAGCCTAAGTTTTTGCTTCTTCACATGATGTGTGCTATTCTTGGAATGTCATTTTGTCTTGTTTTGCTTGCTGTTTTAATAAAATACTTAGATCTGAAACTTTTAAATAAGAGAGAGTCCTCAAACAACTACCCATTTACATAACTACTCGCTTGATCTTCACTTATAACTTTTTGGAGTAGCTTGTCATTTACTCTTGTGCTTCACTTATATCCTATGAGTAAATTGTTGAATGAATTGAATATCATGAAGTTTAAATTATATGTTCATATAATTCCTAGTAGTAGCTTCACATTGGGTTTAGAAAGTGAAATCTTTTGAAGCTTGACAATCACAATATTGGTCATACAAGCAATTCCTGAATGATTACTATAAGGAAGAGAACTTTCACATGCAAATACACTATCTTGGAAATCTTTAGTGATTGTGAGCCCCCATCAAAATATTATATGCCAAAATTGTTGATGTTGGACAAGGAATACAACGTAATGGTTTATGTTTGTTCATATTCACATAGAAGTTATATTGTCATAGATCCTTCAATGTGTCGTGCTTGCCCCCCATCTTTGATAGCCAAAAATTCCGCACAAAATAGAGATACTACTTGTGCATCCAAAAACCCTTAAACCCAAATCTTATTTTCAAGAGTCCACCATACCTACCTAAGGATTGATCAAGATCCTTCAAGTAAGTTGTCATCGGTGCAATAAGGCAATAAAAATAGCTTCTAAAAGTGTTAGATCATTTAGTGTAAGAGAAAATTGAGCGTTGTACGAACTTGTGATGGCAAAGAATAAAAGCGGAAAACTACATAATAAAGGTTGCTATCATAAGGGGCAATATAATGTGACGTTCTTTTGCACTAAGGGGTTGAGCATAGAAACAAATAAGCGCATGGCAACCTCTGCTTCCCTCTGCGAAGGGCCTACCTTTTACTTTTATATATGTATTTAATTTCATGCAAGAGTCAAAGTTTTTCTCTCTATTCCCTTTTATTTTTCTCTTTTGGCTAGCATCATGTGGTGAGGAAAGATCTAGGCACATATATCCAGTTGGATATGGGTAGCATGAGTTATTATTGTTGACATCACCCTTGAAGTGAATACGTTGGGAGGCGAAATTATAAGCCCCTATCTTTCTATGTGTCCGGTTGAAACGTTTTGCTCATGTGTATGCGGTGAGTGTTAGCAATCATATAAGACTATATGATGGTTTAGTATGTGGAGCTCTTACTTAAACTCTATTGAATAATTTGAATTACAATTGCTTGGTGACTGAGAACATAGGTTGTTGAGTTTCAAGAGAATTCATTGTTTGAACCTTAACATCTGAATTGGTTCCTACTTTAACACGAGAAGTTTTATAAGAAAGAATTGTTGTTATGATGCTAGGAAAGGTGATTGAAATTTTCATTGATCAAACTTGTGCACTTTGCAAGCATTCACACTTGATAAATTATTTCTTTTATCATTTACCTACTCGAGGACGATTAGGAATTAAGCTTGGGGATGTTCATACGTCTCCAACGTATCTATAATTTATGAAGTATTCATGCTGTTATATTATCATTCTTGGAGGTTTTACAATCATTTTATAGCAACTTTATATCATTTTTTGGGAATAACCTGTTGCCGCAATGCCCAGTTCCAGTTGCTGTTTTTTGCTTGTTTTTTACATCGCAGGAAATCAATATCAAACGGAGTCCAAACACCGCAAAACATTTTGTGGATTTTTGGACCAGAAGACATCCATTGGGCCAGAGCAGCACCTGGGGGGTGCCCCGAGGGGGGCAGAACCCACCAGGGTCCCCCTGGGGGCGCAGGCGCGCCCAGGTGGGTTGTGCCCACCTCGGTGGCCTCCCACACCCCTTCTTCGCCCTATAAATTGCAAAATATTCCAAAACCCTCGGGGGTAACTCTAGATCAGAAGTTCCGCCACTGCAAGGCTCTGTAGCCACCGAAAACCAGTCTAGACCCCGTTTTGGCACTCTCTCAGAGGGGGAATCATCACCGGTGGCCATCTTCATCATCCCGGCGGCCATCACGATGAGGAGGGAGTAGTACATCCTGAGGGCTGAGGGTTTGTACCAGTAGCTATGTGTTTAATCTCTATCTCTCTTGTGTTCTTGAGATGTCACAATCCTGATGTATCGCGGGCTTTGTTAATATAGTCGGACCATATGGTGTTTTCCTATCTCTATCTTGTTGTGATGAGCTGAGTTTTTCCCTTTGAGATTTTGTTGTTATCGGATTGAATACTTTTATGGATTTGAGAGCAATTGATATATGTCTTGCATATGAATACTCGTGGTGACAGTGGGTGATACGTCCATTTTGCATGATGTTTTCCTATTGTTATTTATGATGCTTTTATCCATAATAATGCTTTTTGGGGTAATTCTAATGCCTTTTCTCTCATATATGCAAGGTATACACAAAGAGGGAGAATTCCAATAGCTGGAAATTTGGACCTCGAAAAGATACGCCAGGCTACTTATTCTGCACAACTCCAAACAAGCTGAAACTTCACAGAGAATTTTTATGGAATATATGAAGAATATTGGAGCAAATAAGTACCAGAGAAGGCCCACCAGGTGGGCACAACCACCTAGGCGCGCCAGGGAGCCCAGGCACGCCCAGGTGGGTTGTGCTCACCCAGGCCCACCTCCGGTGCCCATCTTCTGGTATATAATTCACTTTGACCTAGAAAAATAAGGGGAGTACTTTCGGAATGGAGAGCCGCCGTCTCGAGGCAGAACTTGGGCAGGAGCACTTTTCCCCTCCGGTGGAGCGATTCCTTCAGGGGAACTTCCCTCCTGGAGGGGGTAATCATCGTCCTCATCATCACCAACAAATCTCCCATCCCAGGGAGGGCAATCTCCATCAACATCTTCAACAACACCATCTCATCTCAAACTCTAGTTCATCTCTTCTGTTCAATCTTGTTACCGGAACTATAGATTGGTGCTTGTGGGTGACTAGTAGTGTTGATTACATCTTGTAGTTGATTACTATATGGTTTATTTGGTGGAAGATTATATGTTCAGATCTAATATGCTATTTAATACCCCTCTTATCTTGAGCATGATTATCATTTGTGAGTAGTTACTTTTGTTCTTGAGGTCACGAGAGAAATCATGTTGCAAGTAATCAGGTGAACTTGATAAGTGTTCGATATTTTGATAGTATGTATGTGTGATTCCCTTAGTGGTGTCATGTGAACGTCGACTACATGACACTTCACCATATTTGGGCCTAAGGGAATGCATTGTGGAGTAGCAATTAGATGATGGGTTGCGAGAGTGATAGAAGCTTAAACCCCACTTTATGCGCTATTTCGTAAGGGATCGATTGGATCCAAAAGTTTAATGCTATGGTTAGAATTTATTCTTAATACTTTTCTCATAGTTGCAGATGCTTGCAGGAGGGTTAATCATAAGTAGGATGTTTGTTCAAGTAAGAACAACACCTAAGCACCGGTCCACCCACATATCAAATAAAAGTTCTCGAAATGGAACGGAACTTTGTGAGGATTTTTCATATCAATAATAAGAATTTCTAGAGCCAAGACCTGCCGGAGGCGGGCACCAGGGTGGGCACAACCCACCAGGGTGCGCCCCCCTCTCCTGGCGCGCCCAGGTGGGTCATCCCCAGCTGGTGGCCCCGCTAACCCTGAAACTAATGCTATAAAATCCTATTTTCAGAGAAAAATCAAGGAAAAAGAATGATCGCGATCCACGAAACGGAGCCACCGCCAAGCCCTGTTCTTCCTCGGGAGGGCAGATCTGGAGGCCGTTTGGGGCTCCGGAGAGGGGGGTCTTCGTTCTTCATCATCATCAACCCTTCTCCATCGCCAATTCCATGATGCTCCCCACTAAGAGTGAGTTATTCCTTCTTAGGCTTGCTGGTCAGTGAGGAGTTGCATGAGATTCATCATGTAATCGAGTTAGTTTTGTTAGGGCTTTATCCCTAGTATCCACTATGTTCTTAGATTGATGTTGCTATGACTTTGCCATGCTTAATGCTTGTCACTTTGGGCCCGGGTGCCATGATCTCTGATCTGAACCATTTTTGTTATCACCATTATATCCATGTTCTAGATTCGATCTTGCAAGTTATAGTCACCTACTACGTGTTATGATCCGGTAACCCCGGAGTGACAATTACTGGCACTTATTTCGGTGATTACCGTAGTTTGAGGGGGAGGCCTTAATATCCCTTAGTTTCCAATATGGACCCCGCTGCAATGGGAGGGTAGGACAAAATATGTCATGCAACTTCTTTTAATAAAGCTCGTATGACTATTTACGGAATACATGCCTACATTATATCAATGAACTGGAGCTAGTGCCATATCGCCCTAGGTTATAACTGTCTCATGATGAATATCATTCAACAAGCCACCGATCTAATGCCTACAAATTTATCCTATATTGTTTTTGCTAAGTTACTACTGCTATCATTACTGTTACACTTGCTACAAAACTATTGCTATCACTGTTACTGTTACTACTGCTACTATTATCAAAACTATCATACTACTATGCTAATAATCACTTTGCTGCAGGTAATTAATCTCCAGGTGTGGTTGAATTGACAACTCAGCTGCTAATACCTTCAAATATTATTTGGCTCCCCTTGTGTCGAATCTATAAATTTGGGTTGAACACTCTACCCTCAAAAAATGTTGCGATCCCCTATACTTGTGGGTTATCAAGACCTTTTTCTGGCGCCGTTGCCGTCGAAGAACTCCAAGGGTGTTATTGGGGAGTCTTCTAATAGTGATCTCCACCCTCGGAGGTTGGCAGAAGTACGGCCGTGCGAATGGCCGCACACCCCATTCCTGGAAGAGTCTGGGATTCTTCAGGAGTTCACACAATATGTTACTAATGTCGGCATCACCAACTTCATCGCAGATGAGTGTGACCAGCACCAAATCCTCACAAACATCTTTCTTCAGAGTTTTACTTTCCTGCCTAGAAATAACCCCCCTGAAGTAAGCTTTGATTTATATGCTGAAAACCATCAGATACCACTTACTGAATTTTGTGATATATGCATGATCCCTTTTGATGGGAGTTTAGCTGAGCCTAGGCCGGCTAGGTTTGAGGCCTTTTATCACACTTTGAGAGTGGGAGATGAGAGAGGGGTGTCAGCCACCATGGCTGCTAGCATACACTTTCCCGCCGTACATTATTTTTGCTCTGTTTGTTGCTAAGTGCTTGCTTGCTAGAAATAAAGTAGGTGCGCTCGGCGCGCCAGACTTTGCTGTTTTACGCTGAGCACTAGAGGGTGATAACACTCATAGCTTGGGGCTAATGTAGCTCGTCACCTCAATCTTAATAAATCTCAGGGTGAAATACATGGTGGGATTTTTGCTACTCATTTGGCGGCTCACTTTGAGGTTGAGATACGCCCTCATGATTACCCTCTGACCAAGGTTTATCTAGACTGTGCAGCCATGGAACTCCATCATTTTCTTGCACAATATTATCCTAACATTCCTATTCCTTATAACCTGATCTTTAGCGTTAAAACTCGTGATATTATTCCATTGCCTGCTCCTGCTTTGTTTGATTCTGTTGCCAGGGGCGGATATAGGATTATGCCTGAGGACATCATCGCCTACCGGAACACTCAGGCTGCTGCAGAGGCAGTGGAGGAGCCTCCGCAGTGGGACCAGTGGATGCCCACTCCTCAGAACCCCTACTACCCTCCAGGCTACTGGTCGATTACCAAGTTAGGCCAAAAGCCTAAGCTTGGGGGAGTACGTGTTTCTCACCGACATTACATTCATGTCCACTTATTCATCTTGTCGGTGCTCACACTTTTTCATTGTATCATCCATGCTTAGATTTATTTTTCTTGCTTTCGTCTTACGTGTTTGATTTTTTTAGAAAACCAAAAAAAACTAGTTGTAGTAATTTACTTTCTATGCATGCTTAGCTGTAATATTAAAAAGAAAATCCAAAAAGATTTCCTTGTTCTTCTTTTGCTGGTTGGGAGCTTTCCCGTGTAAATAGTTTTTCTCGTTTTTGCTTTTTATTTGCTTGTTGAAGAAAAACCAAAAACTCCAAAAATATTTCAGTGTGTTTCTCTGAATTTCTTTTCTTTTATTCGAGTTGTACCGAGGAGAAGACCACAATGAAAATGTTGAGTGGCTCTCATATGAATAAGTGTTGAACTAATGAAGAGCCCATTTTACCGTGTCTTCTCCTGTTGAACAATTCTTTTTGTAGATTCCAGCTTAGTCCATGGCATTCTTGCACTATTATTATTTTCACATCGTTCGGTCATGCAAGTGAAAGGCAATAAGGACGATATTCGATGAACTGGCCGTGGCAGAGAGAAACTGGTATGAACTCGACTTGTTCTGTTTGTGTAAATATGTTTAACCTAGTACCCATGATTCTGCCCATAATGATTAAACATGTTTGCAATGATAATTAGAGATTATAGTTTCTCATGCCATCCATAAGTAGCCGGGAGTGAATAATTATTTATCTTGGATATCAACATAGCGTTAAAATGATTGTGATGTAGTGTCGGTGTCAAAACCGGCGGATCTCGGGTAGGGGGTCCCGAACTATGTGTCTAAGGCGGATGGTAATAGGAGGCAGGGAACACGATGTTTTACCCAGGTTCGGGCCCTCTTGATGGAGGTAAAACCCTACGTCCTGCTTGATTTATTCTTGATGATATGGGTAGTACAAGAGTTGATCTACCATGAGATCGGAGAGGCTAAACCCTAGAAGCTAGCATATGGTATGATTGTATGTTGTCCTACAGACTAAAACCCTTCGGTTTATATAGACACCGGAAAGGGCTAGGGTTACACAAGGTCGGTTACAAAGGAGGAGATACACATATCCGTATTGCCTAGCTTGCCTTCCACGCCAAGTAGAGTCCCATCCGGACACGAGACGAAGTCTTCAATCTTGTATCTTCATAGTCCAACAGTCCGGCCAAAGGGTATAATCCGGCTGTCCGGATACCCCCTAATCCAGGACTCCCTCAGTAGCCCCTGAACCAGGCTTCAATGACGATGAGTCCGGCGTGCAGTATTGTCTTCGGCATTGCAAGGCGGGTTCCTCATCCGAATACACCACGGAAGGATTTGAATATAAGGATAGTGTCCGACCCTGCAAAATAAGTTCCACATACCACCGTAGAGAGAATAATATTTCCACAAATCCAATTTGCTGACTTGTTTTGGCAACACGACATTATGCCATGGCCCGGTGATTATTCGAACCGTTTCCTTTAACTAGCCCTGCACATAACGCGAGGCAGTTTTTTAACACGTCTTGTCAAAGCAGAGATCGTGTCCCCTTATCACGGGATTCTCATCAATACGGGCGTGGGTAATCCAACCGCGCCATCGATTACGGCGCTTGGGGGATAAGCGAGTTTTACCAGGCTAGTGGGGACGCATAGTTTTGTCTGCCCATATAAAGGGATACGGATTGACCTTTCATCCATGCCTTCTTCCTCCTTTGCGCATCCATTTTCGCACACTCGAGCTCCAGTGCCCAAGTCCGCACTTCCCACCTCAACCCTCTCCAACCATGTCCGGAGCGAGAGGCAGGTGGATGGTCTCCTCTGTTATGGAGGGACACATCAAGAAGCTGAGGAGAGCCGGATACCTGTCCGACGACATCGCGCACCGGCTCCCAGATGAGGGGCAACTCATCCCCACCCCCAGGCCCCATGAGAGGGTAGTGTTCCTTACCCATTTCCTCCACGGACTGGGATTCCCTCTCCACCCATTCATCCGGGGGCTCATGTTCTACTACGGCCTGGATTTCCACGATCTGGCCCCGAACTTCATCCTCAATATCTCGGCATTTATCGTCGTGTGCGAGGCCTTCCTCCGCATCCAGCCCCACTTCGGCTTATGGCTGAAGACCTTTAATGTCAAGCCGAAGGTAGTGAGCGGCCGCCAGGCAGAGTGCGGAGGCGCCATGTTGGGAAAGATGCCCAATGTCATCTGGCTCGAGGGCTCCTTCATGGAGACCATAAAGGGGTGGCAATCGGGGTGGTTCTATATCACCGAGCCGCGTGACCCCAAATGGGCAGCGGCCCCCGAGTTCCGATCTGGCATCCCCACGCGGCTCACCTCCTGGCAAGAGAAGGGCCTGTCCTGGGGTAGTTCGGTAGAGCTGACCGGACTCCAAACATGTATCCAAAACATGGTGAGCAAGAAGCTCAAACTCGTCAACGTAGTCCAGGTCATGCTCATCCGCTGGATCCTCCCATGTCAACGACGGGCTTTCAACTTGTGGGAGTTCGACCCGGCCCAGCACCAAACTCTGAACAGGCTCTTTGACACAACACACGAGGATGCCTGGAAGGTGCTATTCAAGGGCGCTGAGGTCCCTCCCTCCCTCTCCGAGGATCGCGGGCTAAGCGCGAAGCGCCGAGCGCATTCGGTGAGTTCTATACATCCAGTAGGATATTTTATTTCCTCTAGCTTAATTATGCGCGGGGTCTGATCTCCATGCCTTTGACAGGACTAGGTGGAGACGTTGGGGCAGATTAACTGTCCGGCCCCTCTCCCCGAAGACGCTACGGACGCTCTCCTTACGGAGATGCTGACTCCGCCCCCCTATAAGGTGCCGGAGAAGACCAAGAAGGCCAAGGGAACCCGAAAGAGTTCCCGATGCCAGGCGTCATCAGACTCATCGTTCGATAACTCTGCGACACACTCCTCCCCCGAAGACGAGGAGGAAGAAGAAGATGCTCCCCCTTCAGTTGGGGGAGACAAGAAAAGGAAGGCCGCCCCAACTAGGGAGGCCAAAGGGTCCAAGAAGGGAAGGACTCTCCTTCCGGACAGTTCCACCACCGCCGCCGAAGGCGAAGACGAGTGGCTGCTCAGGGCCAAGCCCCTGGCGAAGTCGTAAGTATTCGGATACCAGCTTAACTCATAGCATTCCTTTGTCGCACTACTTCCCCTAACGCCGAATATGATTATGCAGGCCGCCACGAGCCTGTATCGATGTATCGTCGGACGGCTCCCTGGGCTCGTCGGATATGGATAGCGATCCACTTCCGACCGCCACCTCCCCTTGCCCTGCGGACGACGTCGAGGTATTGTCTCAAGAGGCACCGGGTTGAGGGGAGACAGTCCCGGAGGCGCCTCAAGGCAACCTTCCGGACTCCGGGAGCAGAGGGAACAAGGCCCCTGAGGGCTCCGAGTTCGGCCCTCAGTCGAACACCGCGCCGGAACCTCCAGTGGTTCCGGACACGGGCATGCGGCCTCCTTCCAAGAGGGGCAAGAAGCCTGTGCCAGTGACCTCTGTCCATCCAGAGGCGCCGGACAATCTGCTGGGAGCGCTTCGCAGTGCTTCCATCGACGAGGAGCACCATACTATTATGAGTGTGGTGGTCCAGAAGGTTCAGTCCGCCAAGAGCGGATTGACTGAAGCCTGTGCCAGCCTTCTAACAGGCTTTGCGGTAAGTGTTTAAAATATAGGAAAATATTACCGCATAGACAGTAGCTCCTGATGCTCTGTTCGGTGTTCACAAAGAAAAGCCAAACAGAGGATCAAACAATATCGCAGGAGTCTAATATAAGTATGTCAATATGCGTATGCAGGCTTCGCTACTGGCATCTGCCGCACTAACTGCGGAGGTCGCCGCACTGAAGCAGGACCTTAAAGGGTCCAAGGAAAAGCTCGGCCTTGCCAAGAGGCAGCTCGAGGAGAACAAAGGTAAGTAGTACCTAGTCTATGGATATGTATAAAAAGAACGCGAGTGCAAAATGACAGGATCATCATGAATTTGCCAGCCCACGAGCGAAGTGGCGATCCTAAAGCAAGCGCTGTCCGAGGCCGAAGATAAAGCGGCCAAGGAGCGCACCGAGCGGGAAAGGCAAGAGGCTCGGGTGGGCGAGGTGCAGCAAGATCTCCAGGCTCTCGTGATGAAGCACGAGGCGTTGGAGCTTGACTCGAAGATGCGAGAGTCTGAGCTTGCCGCGGCCCTCGAGAGTGCAAAGAGTGCCAAGGCCAAAGCCCAAAAGGCCCTCCAGGAGATTGACACGATGAAGAAAATAGCGGCGGGTAAGGCATTCTATATGCAAAGCAAGCATGTGAGAGTAAATTACCTATTACTTACCCGAATCCGGAGCTCTCCAGGAGCATTCGCAGATTTGCCCCGCAGCGTGTCGGATGCCGCACAGTTTTACCAGGCCGAGGAGGGAAGCTCAACGGAGAAGCTATTCTGGTCTCAGTATACTGGGACCGAACACCCGATGCCTCTGAGCGACTAGCTAAAGCAGTTGGTCGAGCTACACAAGGCGGGCGAACAGGCCATGAAGGGCCTTATAGTCCGGCCGTGGCCTGGCGACGCCCTTCCAAACAGCTACTTCGGCCTAGTGAGGCGGCTTGTGGATGCCTGCCCACGGCTGGAAGTCGTCAAGCGGTCCGTCTGCATCGAAGGTGTACGTCGGGCTTTCGCTCGTGTGAAGGTGCAATGGGCCAAGCTAGACGCCGTGAAGCTGATCAAGGAAGGACTGCCGCAGGGCAAGGAGCATCGCACCACCGAAATTTATTATGAGGGTGTCCTGAAGGGTGCCCGTCTTGTAGCGGACGAATGTCCAAAGGATGTAATATTTGAGTAAACTTGCTCGTGTGATCCTGTATGATGAAAACTTGTTTCATATGCGCTATGCAATGCTTGTTTGAATTTAAAATATTACCTTCTGTTTGGCTGTTTATCCAATCTGAGAGATGGCTAGTCCTTGGATTCTGCCCCCATGCCGCGAGTGCTGGGGTGTTTGGGATAAACCTGAGCACTCTTGTTCCCATTTTTGGGTCCTTCGAGGGAGGTGCTCAGCGCAGTGAGCAAGGCAACCAGACTAATAATGCTTTATCACTCTCACTTAGCCATAGAATTCTATAATTTTAAATTTCGGCGAAGCCCCTGGTATTCGGAAGGCCGAATTCAGGGTGCGATACATGCCTTTAAGCCGGACAGGACCGGCTCCTCGCTCTAAGCGGCATAAGTCTTTAGGGACTCGAAACCTCGCCGAACAGCGACCAGTCTCTCACCTTATCATGACAGTCAGTTTTAGCTTTCTCTACTGAGGTGCTTAGCCCAGCAGAACCAGGGCACAATCGCAGTAGTTCTCCTAGTGCTACCTTAGCCGATAGAGCGGAACATAAGGTACCAAAACATAGGAGCCGGGCAAACCCAACATTTGACCAAAGACATGATTTGGAGCTGATGCATATAATGCTATAAGTTCGGGGTGCCGCACTTGTGAAAGTGTTCGGACTTCTCACACCATATTGTGGGGTACTTAAGCCCCTGGTGTATTGGTCGTACCAAAGTGTACGGTTGCAAGGCATCATTAATGAACACACACACACACACACACACACATATATATATATATATATAAGAAGAATGCAATAATAGTCTTAATGCTATGCATTGTTTATTCAAAAAGGTGCGTTAAAGCAGAATGATACAGATAGTGCGGTAAGCAAAAAGTAGGACTATGTCCCTTCCAAGGGCAAGCCGAGGAATAGTATTAAAGCAAATATTTCACTCGTTATTGTAATCCACCTGGGAGTTCCGTGGTGTGACGTAGCTTTCTGCCTCCTTGGTTGCTGCATCATGTGTTCGGCAATCATGCTGCCGGACAGGGTTTCCAGAGATTAAAGTCCTGAAAGAGAAAAATAACAAAGCGGGAAGCCCCTAGTGCGGTTTAAGCCGCGTATTGGGGCGTGCCGTAGTTGTGCCCCCCTCCCCGCCTGTGCCCATGGTATTTTTAATGCGTAATTATGTACGCGTGGCATGAATTTCGCCGTTTGGCTTGGGCCGGGGTGGGGGCCGCATTGCTATGCGAGCTCAGATCGTGCCAGGCAGTCTAGTTGCCGATTACTCCGAGCGCGCTTGAAGGTGTCCGGGTCTTGAAACGCCGAACTGGTGGATTGCCTTGAGAGGCTGCTTTGCGCTTCTGCTGCGAGGGCCGCAGTGTGCTCCTCCATACGGAGAGAGCGCTCTGTGTTTCCATTAACTATGATGACCCCCCGAGGTCCTGGCATCTTGAGCTTGAGGTATGCATAATGTGGTACCGCATTGAATTTCGCAAATGCGGTTCGCCCGAGTAGTGCATGATAGCCACTGTGGAGCGGGACTATATCAAAGATTAATTCTTCGCTTCGGAGGTTATCCGGGGATCCGAAGACCACTTCCAGTGTAATTGAGCCTATGCAATGGGCCTCTACACCTGGAATGACGCCTTTGAAGGTCGTTTTTGTGGGTTTGATCCTTGAGGGGTCTATACCAATTTTGCGCACTGTGTCCTGGTAAAGCTAGTTCAGGCTACTGCCGCCATCCATAAGGACTCGAGTGAGGTGAAATCTGTCGATGATTGGGTCTAGGACCAGTGCGGCGAATCCGCCATGATGGATACTAGTGGGGTGGTCCCTGCGATCGAAGGTGATCAGACAGGAGGACCATGGGTTGAACTTTGGGGCGACTGGCTCCAACGCATATATGTCCATGAGCGCACGCTTCCACTCCCTCTTGGGGATGTGGGTTGCGTATATCATGTTCACCGTCCGTACTTGTGGGGGGAACCTCTTCTGTCCTCCGGTGTTCGGCTGCCGGGGCTCCTCTTCGTCATCGCTATGTGACCCCTTATCTTTGTCTTCGGCAATTAACTTCCTGGCTTGCTTGAACACCCAACAATCCCTGTTGGTGTGGTTGGCTGGCTTGTTGGGGGTACCGTGTATTTGACACGAGCGATCGAGTATACGGTCCAAACTAGACGGGCCCGGAGTGCTTCTTTAATGGCTTTTTCCATTGACCGGGTTTAGAGCCTTTGAATCCGGCATTGGCTGCCGTATCCTCGGTATTGTCGCTATTAATGCGGCGCTTATGTTTGTTGCGACGTGACCTGCTATTGCCGTCCTTGGTATCCGAAGTACCATGGTTCTTTGATATGTTATTACTGCGAGCCAGCCAGCTGTCTTCTCCCACACAAAAGCGGGTCATGAGTGTCGTGAGGGCTGCCATAGATTTTGACTTTTCCTGACCAAGTTGCTGGGCTAGCCACTCGTCGCGGATGTTGTGTTTGAAAGCTGCTAGGGCCTCTGCATCCGGATAGTCGACGATTTGATTTTTCTTTTTTAGGAACCGGGTCCAGAATTGCCTGGCCGATTCCTCTGGCTGCTGAATTATATGGCTTAGGTCATCGACATCTGGTGGTCGCACATAAGTGCCCTGAAAGTTGTCTAGGAATGCGGCTTCCAGATCTTCCCAATAGCTAATGGACTCATCTGGCAAGCTGTTAAGCCAATGCCGCGCTGGTCCTTTGAGCTTTAGTGGGAGGTATTTGATGGTGTGTAAGTCGTCACCGCGGGCCATGTGGATGTGAAGGAGGAAATCCTCGATCCATACCATAGGATCTGTTGTGCCGTCGTATGATTCAATATTTACGGGTTTGAAACCCTCTGGGATTTGATGATCCATTACTTCATCTATGAAGCATAGGGGGTGTGCGGCGCCTCTGTACTGGGCTATGTCGTGAGGCAGCTCGAATGAGTCGTGTCCGCTATGGTCGGACCAGCTGGACTTACTTTTACTGTATCCGGCGTGACATTTATCATCTTGCATAGTGGCGCACCCTCGTGATCCGTAGATCGATCTTGCATGTTTTGCTTTGTCCTCCAATACGTCCCGCAGGTCTGGCGTCTTTCCACATGCCTTTTTATTTGAATGATGTCGGGGTGCGGGCTGAGCTTTTGGTTGGAATGCCTCTCTATCGCGGCCACGAGGTGGCCGATCAGCCGCGTCATACGCTTCTTCCTCTAGTCGGGGTAGCAACCTGCATTTTGGGTAACTCTTGGAGGGGCGTTCGAGTTTATATTCCTCGGCCGCGAGGACTTCAGTCCACCTGTCAGCTAGCAGATCTTGATGAGCTTGAAGCTACTGCTGCTTTTTCTTAAGGCTATTTGCCGTGGCTATAAGCCGGCGCTTGAAGCACTTTTGTTCGACGGGATCCTCTGGCACGACGAATTCATCATCGTCGAGGCTTGCCTCGTCTTCGGAAGGGGGCATGTAATTATCATCCTCCGCCTCTCCATCTACCGCTCTCTCTGGAGGGCTGGCCTTTCCATCCTCCTGTCCTAGATCGTATTGGAGGGGATTGTTGCCATCTTCGGCACTATCCGGAGTGTTATTATCTCCTGTGTCGGTATCACCACTTTTGCTTTGGCGGGACTTAGAGCGGCGCCGCTGACGTCGGCGCTTGGGTTGCTTCTTGGAGGGGTCATCCTCCGCTGTCTCGTCGCCATTGCCTTCTTTGGGTGTGTCCACCATGTATATATCGTATGATGAGGTGGCTGTCCAGTGCCCTGTGGGCACTGGTTCCTCTTCGTCTCCCGCATCGTCGTCCATACCGTCGATGTCTTCGGAGTCGAAGTCGAGCATGTTGGTTAAGTCATCGACAGTGGCCACTAAGTGGGTGGTGGGTGGGCCGCAAATTTGTTCATGGTCCGCATCCCAATCCTGCCGGACATAGTTCGGCCAGGATTCTCCTGACAAGGAGAGAGACCTTAATGAGTTCAGTATGTCGCCAAAGGGAGAGTGCTGAAAAATATCCGCGGAGGTAAACTCCATGATCGGCGCCCAATCGGATTCACTAGGAACGGGTGCAGGTGGTTCAGAGTCCATGGCCGGAGAAGGATCCGGCAGTTTGACAACACGACTCTCATGCAGGGTAAGGTCGATGTTCGGCTCAATCGCCAATGAGGATAAGGCTTCCGTGGCGGGGTCCATCCACCCGTCCATGGATGGCGCAACTGGCTCTGAATTGAGGGTCGGAGCGGCTGCCAGTGCGATATCTTGAACACTGTCTGATGGTAGAGCTAAATCGTACTCATCGTGACCGCATGACGCACAAGGCAGAGGCTTGAATCCGTCAAAGATCAAGTCTCCACGGATATCGGCCGTGTAGTTTAAGCTTCCAAACCTGACCTGGTGGCCAGGGGCGTAACTTTTGATCTGTTCCAGATGGCCAAGTGAGTTGGCCCGTAGTGCGAAGCCGCCGAACACAAAGATCTGTCCGGGGAGAAAAGTCTCACCCTGGATTGCATCACTATCGATGATAGAAGGAGCCATCAAGCCTAACAGCGACGACACAGAGGAACTCTCAATGAAAGCACCAATGTCGGTGTCAAAACCGGCGGATCTCGGGTAGGGGGTCCCGAACTGTGCGTCTAAGGCGGATGGTAACAGGAGGCAGGGAACATGATGTTTTACCCAGGTTTGGGCCCTCTTGATGGAGGTAAAACCCTACGTCCTGCTCAATTTATTCTTGATGATATGGGTAGTACAAGAGTTGATCTACCACGAGATCGGAGAGGCTAAACCCTAGAAGCTAGCCTATGGTATGATTGTATGTTGTCCTACGGACTAAAACCCTCCGGTTTATATAGACACTAGAAAGGGCTGGGGTTACACAAGGTCGGTTACAAAGGAGGAGATACACATATCTGTATTGCCTAGCTCGCCTTCCACGCCAAGTAGAGTCCCATCCGGACACGAGACGAAGTCTTCAATCTTGTATCTTCATAGTCCAACAGTCCGGCCAAAGGATATAATCCGGCTGTCCGGAGACCCCCTAATCCAGGACTCCCTCATGTAGTATGATGAAATGGTATCCTCCTTTGAATTTTCAAGTGGCTTGACTTGGTACATGTTCATGCATGTGGTTGAATCAAAACCAACATAGCCTCTATGATATTTATGTTCATGGTGATCATATCCTACTCATCCTAGTGTCCAATGTTACTTATGCATAATGCATGATCGTGATCATTGTTGCTCTCTAGCTGGCTGCTTCTCAATCTAATTGCTAGCCTTCGCATGTAGTAAGTGGGGATTCTGCTTGTACATAAAAAACCCTGAACCCAAAGTTATTCCAGATGAGTCCACCGTATCTACCTATATACGGTATTACCCTGCTGTCCCAAGTAAATTTGCATGTGCCACCTCTAAAAACTTCTAGAAAACTATCCATTTTGTGTGCCTGGATCGTTCATGGAATGACAGGAGGTGGTCGGTATCTTCCATACTAAGCGGGTTATTCTCAGGTCGAGTGTTTATTCACTCGCCATCACACGAGAAAAGGGCGGTAATAGGGATTCCCAGTACCAAACTGTAAAATACAAAAAGAGTTAATTGCTCGAATAATCAAACAAAAACTCCCAATGGAGTCAAAACCTTTACTTTTATCGCGTGGGAACCGCCACTAGCCTGTTTAGCATGGGAGATATTGATAACTAATGGTCGTGAAGTAAATGAGAAGGGTGCATGTCTCAAAATAATCATTTATCTCCGTTCTAAAACTTGAGCTCTGGCACCTCTGCAAATCACTTCTTCCCTCTGCGAACTATCTATTTACTTTTATGTTGTGTCATGACCTTCTTATACAAGCGCTAGAAACTGAGAGAGCACAACTGTCATGATATATGCATTGTGTGTAGCTAATGTTGGGTGCATCATGACTGGATCTTTTCAACCATGAATTACAATGTTTAGTCGTTGCTTGGACTTTGGAGGTGCTCTGCATTTATTTTTTGCGGTCTCAGAAAAGGCTAGCGAGATACCACTATTATCATATTATATCATGGTTGTTTTGACAATGTGTTGCCGTTTGAGATTGTCGGGGAACGTAGTAATTTCAAAAAAAATCCTACGCACACGCAAGAACATGGTGATGCATAGCAACGAGAGGGAATAGCATTGTCCATGTACCCTCGTAGACCGTAAGCGGAAGCATTATGAGAACGCAGTTGATGTAGTCGAACGTCTTCACGATCCAACCGATCCAAGTACTGAATGCACGACACCTTCGAGTTCAGCACGAGTTCAGCTCAATGACGTCCCACGAACTCCGATCCAGCAGAGCTTCATGGGAGAGTTCCGTCAGCACGACGGCATGATGACGGCGATGATGTTGCTACCGACGCAGGGCTTCGCCTAAGCACCGCTACGATATGATCGAGGTGGATTATGGTGGAGGGGGGCACCGCACACGGCTAAGGGATCAATGATCAACTTGCGTGTTCTAGGGTGCCCCCTGCCCCCGTATATAAAGGAGCAAGGGGGGAGGCCGACCTGCCCCTATATGGCGCGCCAGGAGGAGGAGTCCTCCTCCTAGTAGGAGTAGGACTCCCCTTTCCTACTCCTACTAGGAGGAGGAAAGGAAGGAGGAAGGGGAGAAGGAAGGAGAGGGAGGAAAGGAGGAAAGGGGGGCCGCCCCCCTAGTCCAATTCGGTTTGGGCTAGGGGGCCGCGTGCCCTGCCTCCTCTCTTCCACCACTTGGCCCACGAGGCCCAATACTTCTTCCCCGTATTCCTTTAACTCCCCGGTACTCCAAAAAATACCCGAATCACTCGGAACCTTTCCGATGTCCGAATATAATCGTCCAATATATCGATCTTTACGTCTCAACCATTTCGAGACTCCTCGTCCTGTCCCCGATCTCATCCGGGACTCCGAACTACCTTCGGTACATCAAATCACATAAACTCATAATACCGATCGTCACCGAATGTTAAGCGTGCGGACCCTACGGGTTCGAGAACTATGTAGACATAACCGAGACACGTCTCCGGTCAATAACCAATAGCGGAACCTGGATGTTCATATTGGCTCCTACATATTCTACGAAGATCTTTATCGGTCAAACTGCATAACAACATATGTTGTTCCATTTGTCATCGGTATGTTAGTTGCCCGAGATTCGATCGTCGGTATCTCAATACCTAGCTCAATCTCGTTACCGACAAGTCTCTTTACTCATTCCATAATGCACTATCCCGCAACTAACTCATTAGTTGTATTGCTTGCAAGGCTTATAGTGATGTGCATTACCGAGAGGGCCTAGAGATACCTCTCCGACAATCGGAGTGACAAATCCTAATCTTGATCCATGCCAACTCAACAAATACCATCGAAGACACCTGTAGAGCACCTTTATAATCACCCAGTTATGTTGTGACGTTTGGTAGCACACAAAGTGTTCCTCCAGTATTCAGGAGTTGCATGATCTCATAGTCCATAGGAACATGTATAGTTATGGAGAAAGCAATAGCAACAAACTAAACGATCATCGTGCTAAGCTAACGGAAGGGTCAAGTCAATCACATCATTCTAATGATGTGACCCCGTTAATCAAATGACAACTCATGTGTATGGTTAGGAAACATAACCATCATTGATTCAACGAGCTAGTCAAGTAGAGGCAAACTAGTGACACACTATTTGTCTATGTATTCACACATGTACTAAGTTTCCGGTTAGTACAATTCTAGCATGAATAATAAAAATTTATCAAGATATAAGGAAATAAATAATAACTTTATTATTGCCTCTAGGGCATATTTCCTTCAGAGATGTCTTATTATTGCTCGCTAGCTGATTATGTCATTGATATGGGTTAATATAATGTTTAAGAGTTATTGTCAACTTGGTTAGTTATAATGATGTCTGAAAACCCGGGTGCTATTTAAGCTTATTTATGCAAACAAGAGCAAACGAGTTCGTAAAAGTTTTTCTTTTTCACTTTCAGTTTATCAAAGGTTTAAGCTTGGGGGACTTGATACGTCTCCAATGTATCTACTTTTCCTAACGCTTTCCCTCTTGTTTTGGACTCTAATTTGCATGATTTGAATGAAACTAACCCCGGACTGACGATGTTTTCAGCAGAACTACCATGGTGTTGTTTTTGTGCAGAAATAAAAGTTCTCGGAATGGAACGAAACTTTGCAAGGAATTTTTATATAATATATAAGAATTTCTGGAGCCAAGACCACTGGAGAGGGGCACCTAGGTCGGCACAACCCACCAGGGCGCGCTCCCCTCTCCTGGTGCGCCCAGGTGGGTTATCCCCACCTGGTAGCCCCGCAGACCCCGAAACCGCCGCTGTAAAATCCTATTTTCGGAGAAAAAAATCAGGGAGAAAGAATTATCGTGATCCACGAGATGGAGCCACCGCCAAGCCATGTTCTTCCTCGGGAGGGCAGATCTGGGGTCCGTTTGGGGCTCCGGAGAGGGGGGGTCTACGTTCTTCGTCATCACCAATCCTTCTCCATCGCCAATTCCATGATGCTCCCCACCAGGAGTGAGTAATTCCTTTGTAGGCTCACTGGCTGGTGAGGAGTTGAATGAGATTCATCATGTAATCGAGTTAGTTTTGTTAGGGCTTGATCCCTAGTATCCACTATGTTCTTAGATTGATGTTGCTATGACTTTGCCATGCTTAATGCTTGTCACTTTGGGCCCGGGTGCCATGATTTCAGATCTGAACCGTTTATGTTATCACCATTATATCCATGTTCTAGATCCGATCTTTCAAGTTATAGTCACCTACTACGTGTTATGATCCGGTAACCCTGGAGTGAAAATAACCGGGACTTCTTCCGGTGATTACCGTAGTTTGAGGAGTTCATGTATTCACGGTGTGTTAATGCTTTGTTCCGATTCTCTATTAAAAGGAGGCATTAATATCCCTTAGTTTCCAATATGGACTCCGCTGCCACGGGAGGGTAGGATAAAAGATGTCATGCAACTTCTTTTAATAAAGCTCGTATGACTATTTACGGAATACATGCCTACATTATATCGATGAACTGGAGCTAGTGCCGTATCGCCCTAGGTTATAACTGTCTCATGATGAATATCATTCAACAAGCCACCGATCCAATGCCTACGAATTTATCCTATATTGTTTTTGCTAAGTTACTACTGCTATCATTATTGTTACACTTGCTACAAAACTATTGCTATCACTGTTACTGTTACCGTTACTGCTGCTACTATTATCAAAACTATAAAACTACTGTGCTACTGATCACTTTGCTGCAGATAATTAATCTCCAGGTGTGGCTGAATAGACAACTCAGCTGCTAATACCTTCGAATATTCTTTGGCTCCCCTTGTGTCAAATCTATAAATTTGGGTTGAATACTCTACCCTCGAATACTGTTGCGATCCCCTATACTTGTGGGTTATCAGAAATCATCGTCCTCATCATCACCAACAACTCTCCCATCTTGGGGAGGGCAATCTCCATCAACATCTTCAATAGCACCATCTCATCTCAAACCCTAGTTCATCTCTTGTGTTCAATCTTGTTACCGGAACTATAGATTGGCGCTTGTGGGTGACTAGTAGTGTTGATTAAATCTTGTACTTGATTACTATATGATTTATTTGGTGGAAGATTATATGTTCAGATCCAATATGCTATTTAATACCCCTCTGATCTTGAGCATGATTATGATTTGTGAGTAGCTACTTTTGTTCTTGAGGTCACAGGAGAAATCATGTTGCAAGTAATCGTGTGAACTTGATATGTGTTTAATATTTTGATAGTATGTACGTTGTGATTCCCTTAGTGGTGTCATGTGAACATCGACTACATGATACTTCACCATATTTGGGCCTAAGGAAATGCATTGTGGAGTAGCAATTAGATGATGGGTTGCGAGAGTGTGAGAGGCTTAAACCCCAGTTTATGCGCTATTTCGTAAGGGACCGATTGGATCCAAAAGTTTAATGCTATGGTTAGGATTTATTCTTAATACTTTTCTCATAGTTGCGGATGCTTGAGGGAGGGTTAATCATAAGTAGGAGGTCTGTTCAAGTAAGAACAACACCTAAGCACAGGTCCACCCACATATCAAATTATCAAAGTACCGAACACAAATCGAACCAACATGATGAAAGTGACTAGATGAAATTCCCGTGTACCCTCCAGAATGCTTTGCTTATCATAAGGGACCGTTTTGGCCCGTCCTTCGCCTTAAAAGGATTGGGCTACCTTGCTGCACTTTTGCTACTATTATCGTTACTTGCTCGTTACAAATTATCTTGCTATTAAACTACTCTGTTACTTACAATTTCAGCACTTGCAGACATTTCCTTGCTGAAAACCACTTGTCATTTCCTTCCGCTCCTCGTTGGGTTCGACACTCTTACTTATCGAAAAGAGCTACAATTGACCCCCTATAGTTGTGGGTCATCAGTGGGGTATCATATTGATTCACTTGATATGTGTTTTGGCATTCAACTCGCGGATTCCCGCGGTGACATTGGGGTAATCTATGCTTAGGGGTTGATGCACGTTCTCGTCTTTTGTTTCTCCGGTAGAATTCTTGGGGCACTCTTTGAGGTTCTTTGCGTTAGATTGAGTATTATTAATCTGAAATTATTTGGTGTTATTTTAGTATGAACTCTTGGATAGATCGATCGAAAAGAATAGCTTCGAGGTGGTTTCGTACCCTACAAACGATTTCTTCTTATGTTCTCCGTTAGATAGGAACTTTGGAGTGATTCTTCGTTGCACGTTGAGGGATGGTTATATGATCCAATTATATTAGCATTGTTGAGAGATTGCACTAGTGAAAGTACGGACCCTAGGCCTCATTTTCAAGCATTGCAATACCGTTTTTGTTGTCGTTTACTATTTGCTATCTTGATGTTTTTATTTATTCAGATTATAAAATATATTTCTACCATCAATATTACACTTTTGCCACCATCTCTTCGCCAAACTAGTGCACCTATACAATTTGCCGTTGTATTGGGTGTGTTGGGGACACAAGAGATTTTTTGTATTTGATTGCAGGGTTGTTTGAGAGAGACCATCTTCATCCTACGCCTCCCACGGATTGATAAACCTTAGGTCATCCACTTGAGGGGAAATTGCTACTGGCCTACAAAACTCTATGCTTGGAGGCCCAACACGTGTCTACAAGAATAAAGTTGCATAGTAGACATCAAATATTGTCTTGCTAAGTCAAGGCATGAACCGATAATCGTCAAGGGGAAAGATTTCCAGCTCATCTTGAGAATAGGGCCACCCAACACCACCTTGCAGAGAGGTGATGGAGAGACACACTGGTGTGGAGCGTGCGTGGTAGCGGTGAAAGTGGAGGCAGTGCCGGCGGGAGGACGTGTTGAGCATGCCGAAGAACATGCACTGTTTGCAGCATGGTTGCATCCCATCTCTAGGGCATCGGATGACAAGGCCTCTGGTTCTGCATCATTTGCCTCGGTGATGTCATCATTGGCAGATTATCCCTAATGGCTAAAGACAACTGTTGCCTCCTGGAGGTCGGACTCCTGGGTGCTTGAGAACTCCCATGGCATGGTGGCTGCTGCGGCCATGAGGCGCTCGGTGAATGGTGACCTGTAGGGCTTGGACTATGTGGAGGCGCTGGTGGATGGCTATGACGCCATGCCTGACACGTGCTTGAGGAAGTCGGGTTTCGCCGTCGCCCTCTACCTACTCTTCCTCCCTCCCTCTGTGCACTATCTCCTCCAGATAGGCCATGGGTGGGGGGGAGCAATGAGATGAAATCGGAGATCAGATGTGGCATGAGAAGAGAGGGTGGGCGGAAAGGGGTTGTTGATACTGGGAGGCTCACTTGGCAGGCGATCGTGGGAGCCTCGCGGGAGGGGATCGTGCATGCATGGGTTTGTTTAGCGTCTGACTTTTTTGTGTGGAGGATGACAGGAGCTGTGGGAGGATGGTTGAACCATCACGACAACAACAGATTCCCCTTTAATAGTAGATATTAGTACTACTAGTACTGACTAATAGATTGGTGCCAGAGGATGGCAAAAAGAAAAAACTAACAGATTAGTGACAGATCATTTCATTTCGTGCTAATTTACATGTGACCATCTATTCATCTTCCTTGTCCCAGCCAGTTTCCTGGATCTATTCATCTTCTTTGTCCCAGCCGATTTTCTTGGTGTAGAACTGCACACACCAAACAATTCACCCAAAAGCTCATGTTTATGGGCAAAGGTGGGCTATGCATTTATACGTCAACACTCCCCCTCACGTGTTGCTCCGTCAGGCCTAAACATAGACCAAAATTGGGGTGCAATTTAATTGCGCTAATAGGGTCTTGAACTCAATACCTCTTGTCTCTGATACCATATAGAACTGCACCCACCAGCCAATTCACCCAAAAGCTCAAGCTTATGGGGAAATGTGGACTATGCATTTCTACGTCAACACTTGGGGTGATCGGGTGACCAGTTCGAAGTTTCGGCAAAGAGCTTATTCATCAGGTAAGAATGCATGGCCGCTTTTCTTTGTGTCAGGCAATCTGGTTGTCTTATCTAGGTGTATATATATGAGCAAAGTTTGATCCCGACATGTGTCGGTGTCAAAACCGGCGGATCTCGGGTAGGGGGTCCCGAACTGTGCGTCTAGGCCGGATGGTAACAGGAGGCAGGGGACACGATGTTTTACCCAGGTTCGGGCCCTCTTGATGGAGGTAAAACCCTATGTCCTCCTTGATTAATATTGATGATATGGGTAGTACAAGAGTAGATCTACCACGAGATCAGAGAGGCTAAACCCTAGAAGCTAGCCTATGGTATGATTGTGTGTTATGGTTGTTGTCCTACGGACTAAAACCCTTCGGTTTATATAGACACCGGAGAGGGTTAGGGTTACACAAGGTCGGTTACAAAGGAGGAGATATCCATATACGTATTGCCTAGCTTGCCTTCCACGCCAAGTGGAGTCCCATCCGGACACGAGACGAAGTCTTCAATCTTGTATCTTCATAGTCCAATAGTCCGGCCAATGGAGATAGTCCGGCTGTCCGGAGACCCCCTAATCCAGGACTCCCTCAGTAGCCCCCGAACCAGGCTTCAATGACGATGAGTCCAACACGCAGTATTGTCTTCGGCATTGCAAGGTGGGTTCCTCTCCAAATTCTGTGTACCTGTCGAAATAATGTCCGGTTTCTTGTGAATGTTTGTAATCCTTGGCTTCTACGCCCAATAATGGCCACTTTCCATGTGTCGAGCGAATGTGAAGGGCCAGGGTGTTTTCACATTTACCCCCCTAGCTGTGTGAATGAGCCGCCTATTTAAAAAGACGAGGATTCAGATCCAAATCACACCATCCTCCCTTGGCGAGCCTTCATCAGAGCGCACCCGACAGAGATCCATCCCATCATGGCCGGTCGACGCAGCTCCTCCTCTCGCACCCCTAGCTCCAAGACTAGAGATTGGGAGAGATGTTCCGTCCCGCACAACAAATTAGTGATGCTTCAGTCCAAGGGATTTCTTCCCCCAGCATACCTGGTCCCGGTTCGAGCCGGGCTTGCCACCTATAATGGCGGAGAGCAAGTGGAGAGCCTTCCCAATCCCTCCAAGGGAGAGCGGGTATGCCTTGTGCCTTATTTGGTAAGAGGGCTTGGATTCCCAATTCATCCGTTTCTCCGGGGGCTCCTGGAGTTCTATGGCCTCTAGTTGCACAACCTTACGCCTGCCTCCATGCTGCATATCGTGGGATTCGTAGCCCTTTGCGAGTTGTTTTTGGGGTGCAAGGCTCATTTCGCTCTGTGGAAAAAGCTGTTCTGCCTTGTGCCCCGTTCTCAGAAGGGGTCAATATATCAAGTGGGCGGAGCCGAAGTGTGGCGTGTTGCCGGGATCGGATACCTGTCCGGAACCCCAAAGAAGACGTCCAAAGACTGGCCTTCAGAATGGTTTTATATAGAAGACGTCCCCCTCCTGGATCCTATTCGGATCGGCCTTCTTGAGTTCGATAACGCCCCTTTAAAGAAGCCCCGGAGCTGGCGTCCATGGAGCTCCCTAGAGGAAGATGACAGGGGCATTCTTTACCTGATGAGCCGGATAAGTTTTTAGCTCGATCCGGATTGACCATGATCGAGGTCATGGCCACATGTATCATGCGGGGGGTGCAGCCGCTTCAGTATAGAGGCCACCCCATGTGGGATTTCAACAGCGAGGATGACGCCACCCGCCACGGCCGTAAAGGGCCAGGATCGGCTGCTGATCTAATAAAGATCTTATCCACTTTATACAAGGGAGAAGAGGAGGAATTCCTTCATGTCAACCCGCAGGGCAGATTTTCTATGTACAATCCTCTGAGCTGGGTAAGCGGAGACTTTTTATCACCCATCCATTTCGTATTCCCGTAGTTAAGTATTCATTCTAGCGATTTCATCGCAGGAGCTGCGCCAGGTTGTAAAGGAGATAAACAGCCCTCCTCCACAACCCGAGGACCCTGGCGGTCCCTTGACCCGGCCTCCCAGGAGGATCCGGACATATCTGTGGAGCTGATGGATGGGGTATTTTACCAATCGAGTAATGACAATGCTTTGGTGGCCATTACGGCCGATTACCCTGAGCTAGTTCCAGCCTCACAGGTGACTGAGACCGAAGTCCCAACACTTAAAAAAGGGATTCGTCCTTGCGCTTTTTGATTGCTGTATAACAGCCGTGTTTTGCAGGGGAGGTCCTCGGGGCAGAAGGCCGAGCCTGTGGCAACTAGCCAACAAGGGGCCGCAAGGCCAGGCGGGCTGAAAAGACCCGCAGTCCAGATTGAGACACCGGCGCAGCGATACGGCGCGCCGTCTTTATTGTAAGCCATTATTCAGAGGCATACTAACGCCCATGCCTTCTTTCAGGAAAAAGAGCGCTCGCCGGACTATACCCAGAGAGGCTACCAATCGTGCCTCCACCAGCTAGGCTCCAAGGCCGGATTCGGAGGCGGGAACGAATACGAGGTGTGCGTCGGGCGCTCCTCCGACAGAGGATGCGGGAAAACTGTTCGCCACCAATTCCGAGGTGGAAATTGCCATGAACCACAGGCATCGCCAGACTGTTCTTCATGATGCTTGTTTCTCCCAAGAGGCATTGGATGCCTTCAACTCGGGAGACGCGCACCTCCGTGCCGGTCAAAATGGTCTAGCCAGAGCCACAGAGCAGTATGTAAAAGACATACGGGTGAGAAAATTTGATGATTATATATATCAGTAGCCCCTGAGACTTGAAACAGTTAGGATAACTGATTTAAGGATCATTTGTTATGCAGGTTCTTATAGAAAAGAATACTCAACTGTCCCAGGAGCTGGAAGAGTGCAAAGCCCAACTTCAGGCCGCACTGGCCGCAGCAGGGGACCCCAAAGAGACCCCCTCTGGTAACATATCCTTTGAATGATAAGTATCATATAGAATGCGGCGTATATGCAGATCTGACGATAAAATTGCAGATGACGCTGGAGTAAATCCAGATAAGCAACAACTCATACGCCAGCTGAAGGCCGGTGAGAGCGTGCTCACGAGGGTGAGGTAGGAGAAAAATGATCTCCTAGATGCCAACACCAAGCTGGGTGTGGAACTACAAGATGTTCGTGCCCAATTGTCGGACTCTGTTAAGGAAAATCGGCGGCTTCGACGCGGCATATTTAGTAAGTGCTTGAACGAACTTTGAAAAAGAGTTCGACGAGGAAGCTGGCTGACAGAGTTATGTCTGTAGGTATGCTAACAGGTCGTCCTGCCAAGGAAATGCCCGATTCAATGGGTGACCTTCTTCCCGAGCTCTCACAGCTGCACAAACGAGTTCGGCAGGTGATGCAAGGCGTCACCCAGGCCTTGTGGCCATCCGTCTCCATACCCGAAGGCCTTGGAGAGCTTGCAGAAAAGCTAAAGGGAGCGCGGCGGCGCTTCCGATTATGGAAGATATCCGCTTGCCGTCAGGGCGCCAGGGAAGCCTGGGCGATGGTGAAGACACGGTACACGAAGGCTGACCCGAACCACATGGACGAAGTCGGACCTATGGGGCCCGATGGGAAGGAGATCCCTGTGAGCTTAGTGTACGGCCAAGTAGAATTGGCCGCAAAGTATTCCCAACAGGACTGTAGACTAGACAGCCTTTTGGATGGTATTGAAGAGGAATTCAACCAGTCAAATTGACTATATAATTTTAAAGTGACATGTATAATGCCTTCTAGCCGGATTGTAGATCGTTTGTCGTGGCGGACCTTTTCGCTTCAACCTCGGGACCCAACAGTCCGGAGTGTATCCGAATACCCTCTCGGTTATGTAAGAACCGAGGCATGCGTGGAGACCAGGCGTAGGGGTCATTAGTGCTTTATCAGACAAGTGCCCAACTAGTTATGTTATATTACATGGGTAGTAAGAAACATCTTCCAGGGAGAATAGTTCCGTTAAGGGTTCCTTTCCCTGGGTAAGCATGCCCTAAAGTGCATGTCCGGACTACGATAAGAAGCGCAGAAAAATCATCTGGGGGCAGATATGGATAATAGAAGTCATCTTTTGTTCACTGACCGAATATTCCCTTAAGAACGCTAGCTTTCGGCTTCAGCCAGTCTGAGGTACACGTCCGGCTGACCCGGCGGTAACAATCGCAGAGGTGCTCCCCTTATTCCCTAGCCGAATTAACGGGAACGTAGGGCATAAATACAAGAGCCAGGCAACCCAGCTTGGCCAAAACTGAAGTCATATCGATGCATATAATGGCGAAAAAAGGTACATGCGGAAGTATAACACATGTGTTGGGCGTGAGGCCCAGGTAAATAACTTAAGCTTCTGTGAAAGAAGCCCCCAGGTATGAAGAGTGTTGCTAGCACATCTGTAATGTACGAGTGAGGCACAAGGTGACCCTTGAAGGCCTAAAGAAATAAAAGAAAGAAAGGGAAACAGGACAGATGATGCATATGCAGAAAATGGACAAAGGGAGGGGACTAACATAGAGTCTGGTGCTAGGCGTAGAATCTTTGAAGCCTGGCTGCGTTCCATGGGTTCGGCTCGAGTCGACTAGTCGATGCATTCCGCAGTCGGTACGCTCCACCGGTCAGAACTTGGTCGATAATGAAGGGACCTTCCCATTTGGGCTCGAGCTTGTTCTTTTTCTTATCCGGCAGTCGTAGAACTAGTTCGCCAACGTTATAAGTTTTGGCCTGTACTTCTCTGCTTCGGTATCTACGAGCCTGTTGCTAGTAAAATGCGGAACGGGCTTTGGCTACGTCGCGCTCTTCCTCCAAGGTGTCCAGACTGTCCTACCGATCGAGCTCGGCTTCTCTTTCTTCGTACATGCACACTCGAGGTGAGTCACGAATTATGTCACAGGGCAGGACTGCCTCTGCGCACCATAAAAAATGGTGTATATCCGGTACTACGATTTGGCCTGGTCCGCAGCTCCCAGAGTACGGAGTCGAGCTCCTCTACCCAGTGCGTGTCAGACTCCGTTAAGGAGCGCACTAATCTGGGTTTAATGCCGCTCATTATAAGACCATTTGCTCGTTCGACTTGACCGTTGGTTTGTGGGTGATAGACTGAAGCATAATCGAGCTTGATGCCCATTTTGCTGCACCAGAGCTTTACCTCGTCGGCCATGAAGTTCGTGCCGTTATCAGTGATGATGCTGTGGGGGACGCCGTAACGGTGTACAACCCCGGATATGAAATCTATCACCGGTCCGGATTCGGCTGTTGTAACCAGTTTAGCCTCTATCCATTTGGTGAATTTATCCACCATGACCAATAAGTATTTTTTCTTGTGGGTTCCCCCTTTAAGGGGTCCAACCATATCAAGCCCCCAGACCGCGAAGGGCCATGTAATTGGGATTTTTTGGAGGGCGGTGGGTGGCATGTGGCTTTGATTTGCAAAGAGCTGGCAACCGGCGCAACGTTGGACCAAGTCCTGTGCATCTGCCCGGGCCGTTGGCCAATAGAATCCTGTATGGAAGGCCTTGCTTACAAGAGCCCGGGCTGCGGCGTGATGACCGCCGAGTCCGGCGTGAATTTCTGCCAAAAGGTTCCTCCCTTCCTCTTCGGAGATGCACCTTTGAAGGACTTCGGTAGCGCTTTTTTTGTACAATTCTCCCTCATGGACCCTGTAGGCCTTGGATCACTGCACTATGCAGCGTGCCTCAGTTTGGTCCTCCGGAAGTTCCTGTCTAGTTAGGTAGGCCAGGAATGGTTCTGTCCACAGGGCAATAATGGCCATTATTTCGTGGGTTGATTGTGTTATTTCGGTGGCGGAGCCTCCGATTGTGTCAGAGAGTTCGGTATCGGGTATTTTGGCCGGGTCCGGACTGTTGTTACCGGTGTCCCCTTCCCATGCTACGGATGGCTTGAAGAGGCGTTCCAGAAATATGTTGGGAGGGACCGTGTCGCGTTTTGCGCCGATGCGGGCGAGGATATCCGCCGCCTGATTGTTTTCCCGAGCCACATGGTGAAATTCGAGCCCCTCGAACCGAGCTGACATTTTTAGGACGACATTGCGATAAGCTGCCATTTTTGGATCCTTGGCATCGAAGTCTCCATTTATTTGGGATATCGCGAGGTTCGAATCCCCGCGCACCTCTAGGCGTTGAATGCCCATGGATACTGCCATTTGGAGACCATGTAGAAGGGCCTCATATTCGGCTGCGTTGTTGGAGTCTGTATACATTATCTGTAGTACGTATTGAACGGTATCTCCTGTTGGGGACGTCAAAACGACGCTAGCCCCCAGACAAGCCAACATTTTGGAGCCGTCGAAGTGCATGATCCAGTTTGAATATGTGTCATACTCTTTAGGGAGTTCGGCTTCCGTCCACTCAGCGACGAAGTCAGCCAAAACTTGCGACTTAATAGCTCGCCGTGGCTTGTAAGTTATGTCGAACGGGAGGAGCTCAATGGCCCATTTGGCAATCCGGCCCATCGCGGTTGTTTATAATATCATTAAGTGGTACTTCCGAGGCTACCGTTATCGAACACTCTTGAAAGTAGTGTCGTAGCTTCCGGGATGCCATAAATACCATGTACGCTATCTTTTGATAATGCGGGTACCGTGATTTGCATGGAGTAAGGACAGTGGACACATAGTAAACCGGCTTTTGAAGGGGGAATTTGTGTCCGTCCACTTCTCGCTCGACGACGAGCACTACGCTTACTACTTTATGAGTTGCCGCAATGTATAATAGCATTGGTTCACCAATGTTTGGCGCGGCCAGGACTGGGTTTGTTGCCAATATGGATTTTATTTCGTTGAGTCCGGCCGAGGCGGCATCCGTCCACTTGAAGTGTTTGGTGCGCCGGAGGAGGCGATAAAGGGGTAATGCATTTTCTCCCAAGCGGGAGATAAAGCGGCTTAGAGCCGCCATGCATCCAGTCAATTTTTGTATTTGTTTGAGGTCTGTTGGGGTAGCCAACTGTGACAACGCTTGGATTTTGGCCGGATTAGCTTCAATACCTCTACTCGAGACAATGAATCCCAGGAGCTTTCCGGCTGGTACGCCGAAAACGCATTTTTCCGGATTGAGCTTGATGTCATATGTTCGGAGGTTGTCGAATGTGAGCCTCGAGTCGTCTACTAGAGTTTCGACATGCTTGGTTTTAACGACCACGTCATCCACGTATGCCTCCATTGCTTTGCCGATCTGGTTTGCCAGACATGTCTGAATCATGCGCTGATATGTTGCGCCGGCGTTTTTGAGCCTGAAGCAGAATGGGTTGTATGGTTTGCTGACATGCGCTGATATGAAGCAGAATGGGCCGTATGGTGTGATGAATGCCGTTGCGGCTTGGTCTGGCTCCGCCATTTTAATTTGATGGTAGCCGGAGTATGCGTCGAGGAAACACAATGAATCGTGTCCTGCGGTAGCATCGATGATTTGATCGATGCGGGGGAGGGGGAAGGGATCCTTTGGGCAGGCCTTGTTAAGGTCCTTAAAATCGACGCATAAGCACCAGGATTTGTCCTTCTTTGGTACCATCACCAGGTTTGCTAGCCAGTCCGGATGTTTTATGTCTCCGATGAATCCGGCCTCCAATAGCTTGGCTAGTTCCTCTCCCATGGCTTGTCTCTTAGGCTCGGAGAAACGTCGAAGAGCCTTCTTGACTGGCTTGAATCCTTTTAGGATATTTAGGCTGTGCTCAGCCAGCCCGCGTGGGATTCCTGGCATGTCTGAAGGGTGCCAGGCAAAAATGTCCCAGTTCTCGCATAGGAACTCTCGCAGTGCGGCGTCGACATCAGGGTTTAATTGTGCCCCGATGGAAGCTGTTTTTGTAGGGTCCGTTGGATGGACTTGGAATTTGACTATTTCGTCTGCCGGTTTAAAGGAGGTGGACTTGGATCTTTTATCAAGTATCACATCGTCCCTGTTCACCGTGGAGCATGGCGGAGTTAGTTCCTCGGCCACTAGGGCTTCGGATAGTGCCTCGAGGGCCAGTGCGGCTGTCTTATTTTTGGCACGGAATGCTATGTCCGGATCACTAACAAGAGTGATGATTCCGTTGGGCCCGGGCATTTTGAGCTTCATGTACCCGTAATGGGGTATGGCTTGGAAGATTGTAAACGCCTTCCGCCCTAGTAGAGCGTGGTATCCGCTGCTGAACGGGGCCACTTGGAATGTAATTTCTTCGGACATGTAATTATTCGGCGTGCCGAATACCACATCTAGTGTGATTTTCCCAGCACAGCGTGCTTCCCGACTGGGGATGATTCCTCTAAAGGTTGTGCTACTTTGCTCAATGCGGCTCCAGTCTATTTCCATCTTTTGAAGAGTTTCCTCATAGATGAGGTTTAATCCGCTGCCGCCGTCCATGAGTACCTTGGTGAGTCGAAAGCCGTCCAGGATTGGACTGAGGACCAGTGCAGCTGGTGCTCGGGCTGTTCGGAATTTGGGTTCGTCACTGCCATTGAAGGTAATAGCCGTGTCACTCCAAGGATTTATTTCTGCTATGTGGAAGATTTCGGCCATGCTGCGGAGTGTTCGCTTGCGTCTATTATTTGACGCGAAGGTCTCAAAGACTGTTAACACCGTATTGTTGTCCACGGGATGGTGCTTTGTGGTTTTTGGGAGGAGTAGATCCTCACCACTTTTGGCCACCTACCGGAGTATCAAACATGCTCTAAGGCTGTGCGTTGGTATTGCATCCACTATACTATGAATTTTGCAGGGTCCGTTGAGCCATCCTCCAGTACGGTTCCTTGCCCCGTAGAGGGATTTTGCTTTTTGGTGGTTAACCCAGGTGTATTGTGATAATGCACCCTTTTATTTCGGACTGGGTTTGTATTCAGGGCCGGATTATCCCAAAATTTTATTTCGGTTTTCCAGGCGCTATCCATCGCACAGTACTTTCATACTATGGACGCCAAGTCGGCAAAGTGTGTAATTTCGCGGCGACTTATGGCATTGAGGATTCCCTTGTCCGTGCAATTATTGCAGAAGAATGAAATTGCGTCTTCCTCATGGCAGTCCTTTATCCTTTTCATGACCAGGAGGAATCTGGCCCAGTAATGGTGTACTGTTTCTTCGGGCTCTTGCCTAATTTGGGATAGATCGCGTATGTTTGGGTGGGTGGGTGGAATTGAATCCGAATCCTCACCCAATATGAGACTCAGGGGCCAAGGAGTTTCCGAACTCGGAAGTTTGGATTCTTGGATGTTTTCCGATAAATCTAGACCGCTGCCTGATTCTAGGTTCAGGCCTTGAGCGACGTCCTCCCCTCTGCGGGTATCCGACTTGGATGGATCGGGAATCTGGACATAGCTAGTCCTTAAGATAGATGAAGGGTTGCCGCATTGTTCCTCCACCACTGCAACATGATGGGTGACCTGGGGAGAGTTGATCTCTCTCAGATCGAGTTTAGGCCCAATCTGATCATAGTCTGTAGCGACTCCCAGGGCGGCGACGCGATCCAAGAGCTCATTCAGGGAAGATAGATCCATTGGATCTAACTGCTCGGCGAGTTCTGAGTTGACGTGAAGATTGCTTTCGATGACCCGAGAGGTCATCATCGGCGCAGCGGCCGAACAGGCAGTCATAAGAAAACCACCTAGCCGGAGAGTTTGGCCGATAGCCAAAGCTCCCTCAGCAACAGTGCCGTCTTTAAAGACGGGATGAGACATCCTTCCTGATGGTGACGGCATAGCGGAACTCTCAATGAAAGCACCAATGTCGGTGTCAAAACCGGCGGATCTCGGGTAGGGGGTCCCGAACTGTGCGTCTAGGCCGGATGGTAACAGGAGGCAGGGGACACAATGTTTTACCCAGGTTCGGGCCCTCTTGATGGAGGTAAAACCCTACGTCCTGCTTGATTAATATTGATGATATGGGTAGTACAAGAGTAGATCTACCACGAGATCAGAGAGGCTAAACCCTAGAAGCTAGCCTATGGTATGATTGTGTGTTATGGTTGTTGTCCTACGGACTAAAACCCTTTGGTTTATATAGACACCGGAGAGGGTTAGGGTTACACAAGGTCGGTTACAAAGGAGGAGATATCCATATACGCATTGCCTAGCTTGCCTTCCACGCCAAGTAGAGTCCCATCCGGACACGAGACAAAGTCTTCAATCTTGTATCTTCATAGTCCAACAGTCCGGCCAATGGAGATAGTCCGGCTATCCGGAGACCCCCTAATCCAGGACTCCCTCAACATGTTTTTCATGTACTAACATATGGAGTATTGCTTCCGTCAATTCAGCATTAATAGTTGCAAGGCAAGTGAGCTAGCAATTGCTCAAGCTGGGGGGTGTCATCATCGTCACCGGGGGAGTGTTTTGTGCCGCAAACAAGGGACCCAAGTTCCTTTGTCTCCTTTGGGGAAGTTCCCGATAAGGGACCCAAGTTCCCTCCATCATCTCTGGGGAAGTTTATGCCTCAATATTTTTTTCTTGTGTGCGGATTTCCAGAGATGATATCATACCTCAATCTTAAACCCCACAATGTGAATTGTTTCAACAAAACTATCACCATGGAATACAATTCTTCTTCCTTTAATTCGTTGAACTAATTTCTTTGAACATAGCATCATTTAAAACAATGGTCGGGTTCAATTTATATTCATCAAAATATGTAGAACAAGGAAAGGAGTGCTTCCTCGAGGAGAGCGGCAATAGGGCGGACGAGCTCGCCTGATCCTGTTATGTGGACCAATAACACAACGTCCTGATGGGGTTAGCATTTATTGTGGATGGAAATCCCGACGAGTATATCAGGCAATGGATGGTGCATTGCTGTGATGGGATGTACGTCTGAAGAAAGGACCGACACGGATAGAACACGGCATCAGTGGGCATGCCAAGTGCCGCCGTACGCGACTCAAGTCATCGTTTGCTGGGGCTGACAGAAATACCTCCTTCCAACTATAAGAAAAAAATGTTCTCTAGATAATGGCAAGTTTAGAAACTTTTGTAGTGTGCAAATGGTGAATTTATAGAAGAAAAAAAATTGTAGTCCAGCTCTAGCTCGTTGGTGCACGCAGATGCGACAATGGAATCGGTGGCTGGCACTGTGTGTGTGATCAATGACCAGGTGCCTATGCATGTCATTACGGTAGTAGCACATAGTCTCGAACCACTGACCCAACAACCACCATGGCCGCTAAGTGCCCCGCGTACGTCTCCTGCCACCTGGAGAAATCGCATCCACAGAAGGTGCTTCATCATGAGCAAAAATGCGAGCAAGGCATGTCTGGCAGCCCACATTAGGCCCAACCAAGCCCACACAAAAAGAAAATGGCCCATTTCATTGCCTGGGTTGCATCTACTTCTCGGGCTACATGGACTTAAAGTATTCCCAGGTCAGGCCCAGAAGGAACAACTGAATCAATAGTTTATTGCGAGTTTGGCTCGCTGCATGGCTCGGGGACCACGGGAGATGGATGATACGTCTCCAACATATCTATAATTTATGAAGTATGCATGCCAATATATTATAATTCTTGGATGTTTTACAATCATTTTATAGCAACTTTATATCATTTTTTGGGACTAACCTATTGACCCAGTGCTAGTGCCAGTTGCTGTTTTTTGCTTGTTTTTTACACCACGGGAAATCAATATCAAATGGAGTCCAAACACCGCGTAACTTTTTGTGGATTTTTTATGGAACAGAAGACCACCAGTGGGCCAGAGCAGCACCTGGGGGTGCCCCGAGGGGGGCACAACCCACCAGGGCGTGCCTGGGGGCCCAAGCGCACCCAGGTGGGTTGTGCCCACCTCGGTGGCCTCCCGCACCCCCTCTTCCCCTATAAATTCCCAAATATTCGAAAAACCCTTGGGGGCAACCCTAGATCAGAAGTTCCATCGCAGCAAGGTCCTATAGCGAACGAAAACCAATCTAGACCCCGTTCCCGCACCCTGCCAGAGGGGGGAATCGTCACCGGTGGCCATCTTCATCATCCCGGCGGCCACCACGATGAGGAGGGAGTAGTCCACCCTCGGGACTGAGGGTTTGTACCAGTAGCTATGTGTTTAATCTCTCTCTCTCTATCTCATGTTCTTGAGATGTCACGATCATGATGTATCGCGGGCTTTGTTAATATAGTCGGATCATATGGTGTTTTCCCCTCTCTATCTTGTTGTGATGAATTGAGTTTTACCCTTTGAGATTTCGTTGTTATCGAATTGAATACTTTTATGGATTTGAGAGGACTTGATATATGTCTTGCATATGACTACTCGTGGTGAGAATGGGGTATCATATTGATTCACATGATATGTGTTTTGGCACTCAACTCGCGGATTCTCAGGGTGACATTGGGGTAATCTATCCATATGGGTTGATGCACATTCTCGTCTTTTGTTTCTCGAGTAGAATTCTTGGGGCACTCTTTGAGGTTCTTCGTGTTGGATTGAGTATTATGAATCTGAAATTATTTGGTGTTATTTTAGTACGAACTCTTTGATAGATCGATCGGAAAGAATAGCTTCGAGGTGGTTCCGTACCCTACAAACGATTTCTTCTTATGTTCTCCACTAGATAGGAACTTTGGTGTGATTCTTAATCGCACGTTGAGGGATGGTTATATGATCTAATTATATTAGCATTGTTGAGAGATTGCACTAGTGAAAGGACAGACCCTAGGCCTCATTTTCAAGCATTGCAATACCGTTTTTGTGCCCGTTTACTATTTGCTACCTTGCTGTTTTTTAGATTATAAAAATATATTTCTACCATCAATATTACACTTTTATCACCATCTCTTTGCCGAACTAGTGGACCAATACAATTTGCCATTGTATTAGGTGTGCTGGGGACACAACAGATTTCTTGTATTTGATTGCAGGGTTGTTTGAGAGTGACCATCTTCATCCTACGCCTCCCATGGATTGATAAACCATAGGTCACTCACTCGAGGGAAAATTGCTACTGTCCTATAGAACTCTGCGGTTGGAGGCCCAACACATGTCTATAAGAATAAAGTTGCGTAGTAGACATTAAGCTCTTTTCTGGTGCCGTTGCCGGGGAGGCTAGGTAAGCGGCACTCACATCCCATCAACGAAGCTCTTTTCTGGAGCTGTTGCCAGGGAGGCTAGGTAAGTGGCACTCACATCTCGTCAACGCAGCCCTTTTCTGGCGCCGTTGCCGGGGAGGTGAGTGTATGAAGGTATATCTTTAGATCTTGCAATTGAATATTTTAGTTTCTTGTTTTATCACTAGTTTGGTTTATTAAAGAAAACTACAAAAAATGGAATTGAGGTTGCATCATATTATTCATCTTTATAATGTCTTTCATGAAAATGATGGAAAGGAAAATTGTGCTCAATTGATAGAGGAAGAATTCAATAAAATGTTTGGCATAAATGATGAGCATGGTTGCAATGTTGCTAGTATGGATTCTTTGAATATCCATGATGCTAATGATATGCAAATACATAAGCTTGGGGATGCTATGTTTGATGAAGATGATATTTTTATTTCCCCAATATTTGATGTGCAAATTTGTTATAATGATTGCATGCCTCCTATTTATGATGATTATAATGATGAAAGTGGATTCAGAGAGGTCATCACTTTAATTAATGATGAATCCACCATTTTGGATGAGGCTTCAATTGACTATGAGAAGATGGTTGCTATCTATGATGATTATGGTGTTGACATGTATGCTATATTGAATAATGATAACCATGAAACTTGTCATCATGATTTTAATTTTCAATCACATGATAGTTATTTTGTTGAGTTTGCTCCCACTACTATTGATGAGAATAAATTTGCTTATGTGGAGAGTAATAAAATGTCTATTCTTGTGGATCATGAAAAGAATGCTTTATGTGATAGTTATATTGTTGAATTCATTCATGATGCTACTGAAAGTTATTATGAGAGGGGAACATATGCTTTTACATATTGCAATAATATCAAGTTTCCTCTCTATGTGTTGAAAATCTTGAAGTTTTGCTTGTTTTGCCTTCCTATGCTAGTTGATTCTTCTTCTCAAAAGTTGTTTTCTCACAAAATCACTATGCATAGGAAGTGGGTTAGACTTAAATGTGCTAGTCATATGCTTCATGATGCTCTTGTTATGTTTCAATTCTTATCTTTTATGTGAGCATCATTGAAATCATCATGCCTAGCAAAAAGGCATTAAAGAAAAGCGCTTGTTGGGAGACAACCCAACACTTTTACCTACTATTTTTGCATGTTCACATGATTAAGATACTGTAGTAATCATGTTTTATAGCTTTTGTTTCAATAAAGTGCCAAGTAAGACCTTTGGGATGGTCTATGGTGATAGTTGATTTGATCTTGCTGAAAAATAGAAACTTTTGCCCTCAGGAAAATAATTCTCATTTTTAACATAAGCGTGATAAAATACCAATTCTTTTTTAATTAAGATTAATAGAAAATTTTCCCCAGTTTTACTAATGTTTCAGAATTTTTGGAGTATGGTTGGAGTACAAATTAGTACAGACTGTTCTGTTTTTGATAGATTCTGTATTCAATGCATAGTTTGTGTGTTTTCTAGTTTCTATGGCTTATATTGCACAATATAAATTGTGGAAATGATATTCTACAGTAGGAATTGTGTGGAAACAATTATGAATCTTGTCTTTGAAAGTGCGAAAGTGGAATGGTTTGCTCTTTATCATAGTAACCTATCTCATGAAGTTCCATTAAGTTTTGTGTGATTGAAGTTTTCGTGTTTTGGGTGAGATATCGATATGAGGAGAATAAGGAGTGACAAGACCCTAAGCTTGGGGATGCCCAAGGAACCCCCAAGTTAATACTCAAGGAATATCCAAGCAACTAAGCTTGGGGATGCCCCGGAGGGTATCCCCTCTTTCGTCTCCAACATTATCGATAACCTCACTTGGAGCTATATTTTTATTCGTCACATGATATGTTTTGCTTGGAGAGTCATTTTATTTTGTGAGGATTTGCTTTCTGTTATTTATAATAATGTTTTGAATCTTTTATTTCAATAAAAATGTCAAGTATAGCCTTTGCCATGCTTATTTTGCAAGTCTATATGTGGCTGTTTGAAAACAGAAAGTTCATCGATGTTGCAAAAATTCCCGAGAAAAGTCAGAATGTGATAAAATGTTGAAACTTTTTGAACAATAAGCTATGATAAATTTTCTACAGTGTGGTTAATTTTCATAACTTCTGGAGTTAAAGAAGTATTCATACTCTTGCATTCTTTACATACTGTACTGTTTTGGCAGATTGCTGTTATGTTTGCATTGTTTGCATATGTTTGCTTGTTTAATGATTCTATTTGAGGATGGGAGTATTAAATATGCAGAGGAATTTAGTATGCAATGATGAATAATAATTTTAGTGATTTGCTACAGTAGTGAATGATAAGGTTTTTGCATTGGTTTATACTAACTTATCTCGCGAGTTCCTGTTGAGTTTTGTGTGGATGAAGCTTTTGAGATTTAGGAAAACCGTGATATGAGAGGAATTAAGGAGACACAAAAGCTCAAGCTTGGGGATGCCCAAGGCATACCAAGATAATAATTCAATAAGTCTCAAGCATCTAAGCTTGGGTATGCCCCGGTAGGCATCCCACCTTTCTTCATCAACAATTATCGGTTAGTATCGGTTGAGCCTAAGTTTTTGCATCTTCACATGACTTGTGCTATTCTTGGAATGCCATTTTGTCTTGTTTTGCTTTCTATTTTAATAAAATAATTATATCTGAATGTTTTAAAATAAGAGAGAGTCCTCAAATAGCAACCCATTTACATAACTACTCGCTTGATCTTCACTTATATCATTTTGGAGTACCTTGTCATTTACTCTTGTGCTTCACTTATATCCTATGAGTAAATTGTTGAATGAATTGAATATCATGAAGTTGAAATTATATCATGCCCAGTGGTAGCTTCACATTGGGTTTAGAAAGTGAAATCTTTTGAAGTTTGAAAATCACAATATTGGTCATACAAGCAATTCATGAATAATTAGTATAAGGAAGAGAACTTTCACATGCAAATACACTATCTTGGAAATCTTTTGTGATTGTGAGCCCCCATCAAAATATTATATGCCAAAATTGTTGACGTTGCACAAGGAAGACAACGTAATGGTTTATGTTTGTTCATATTCACATAGAAGTTTTATTGTCATAGATCCTTCAACATGTGGTGCTTGCCCCCCATCCTTGCTAACCAAAAATTCCGCACCAAGTAGAGATACTATTTGTGCATCCAAAAACCCTTAAACCCAAATCTTATTTTCAAGAGCCCACCATACCTACCTAAGGATTGAGCAAGATCCTTCAAGTAAGTTGTCATCGGTGCAATAAGGCAATAAAAATTGCTTCTAAAAGTGTTAGATCATTTAGTGTAAGAGAAAATTGAGCATTGTACGAACTTGTGATGGCAAAGAATAAAAGCGACAGACTGCATAATGAAGGTTGCTATCATAAGGGGCAATGTAACGTGACATTCTTTCGCACTAAGGGGTTGAGCATACAAACAAATAAGCGCATGGCAACCTCTGCTTCCCTCTGCGAAGGGCCTATCTTTTACTTTTATGTATTCACTTTCATGCAAGAGTCAAAGTTTTTATCTTTATTCCCTTTTATTTTTTCTCTTTTGGCAAGCATCATGTGGTGAGGAAAGATCTAAGCACATATATCAAGTTGGATATGGGTAGCATGAGTTATTATTGTTGACATCCCCCTTGAGGTGAATACGTTGGGAGGTGAAATTATAAGCCCCTATCTTTATATGTGTCCGGTTGAAACGTTTTGCTCATGTGTATGCGGTGAGTATTAGCAATCATAGAAGACTATATGATGGTTGAGTATGTCGATCTCTTACATAAACTCTGTTGAAATTTTGAATTAGAATTTCTTGGTGAGTGAGAACATAGGTTGTTGAGTTTCAACAGGATTCATTGTTTGAACCTTAACATGTGAATTGGTTGCTACTTTAACACGAGGAGTTTTATAAGAAAGAATTGCTGTTATGATGCTAGGAAAAGTGATTGAAATTTTCATTGATCAAACTTGTGCACTTTGCTAGCATTCGCACTTCATAAATCATTTATTTTATCATTTACCTACTCGAGGACGAGTAGGAATTAAGCTTGGGGATGCTGATACGTCTCCAATGTATCTTAATTTATGAAGTATTCATGCTGTTATATTATCATTCTTGGATGTTTTACAACCATTTTATAGCAACTTTATATCATTTTTTGGGACTAACCTATTGACCTAGTGCCAGTTGCTGGGTTTTTCTTGTTTTTTACATCATAAGAAATCAATATCAAACAGAGTCCAAGCACCGCGAATTTTTTGTGGATTTTTTATGGACCAGAAGACCACAAGTGGGCAAGAGCAGCACCTGGGGGTGCCCCGAGGGCGGCACAACCCACCAGGGCGCGCCTGGGGGCCCAGGCGCACCCAGGTGGGTTGTGCCCACCTCGGTGGCCTCCAGCACCCCCTCTTCTCCCTATAAATTCCCAAATATTCCAAAAACCATTGGGGGTAACCCTAGATCAGAAGTTCCGCCGCCGCAAGGCTCTGTAGCGACCGAAAACTAGTCTAGACCCCATTCTCGCAACCTGACAGAGGGGGAATCATCACCGGTGGCCATCTTCATCATCGCGGCGGCCACCACGATGAGGAGGGAGTAGTCCACCCTCAGGGCTGAGGGTTTGTACCAGTAGCTATGTGTTTAATATCTCTCTCTCTATCTCATGTTCTTGAGATGTCATGATCTTGATGTATCGCGGGATTTGTTAATATAGTCGGATCATATGGTGTTTTCCCCTCTCTATCTTGTTGTGATGAATTAAGTTTTTCCCTTTGAGATTTCGTTGTTACTGGATTGAATACTTTTATGGATTTGAGAGCACTTGATATATGTCTTGCATATGAATACTCGTGGTGACAATGGGGTATCATATTGATTCACTTGATATGTGTTTTCGCACTCAACTCGCGGATTCCCGCGGTGACATTGGGGTAATCTATGCATAGGGGTTGATGCACGTTCTCGTCTTTTGTTTCTCTGGTAGAAATCTTGGGGCACTCTTTGAGGCTCTTTGTGTTGGATTGAGTATTATGAATCTGAAATTATTTGGTGTTATTTTAGTATGAACTCTTTGATAGATCGATCGGAAAGAATAGCTTCGAGGTGGTTTCGTACCCTACAAACGATTTATTCTTATCTTCTCTGCTAGATAGGAACTTTGATGTGATTCTTCATCGCACGTTGAGGGATGTTTATATGATCCAATTATATTAGCATTGTTGAGAGATTGCAGTAGTGGAAGTACGGACCCTAGGCCTCATATTCAAGCATTGCAATACTGTTTTTGTGCCCGTTTACTATTTGCTACCTTTCTTTTATTTATTTATTCAGATTATAAAAATATATTTCTACCATCAATATTAAACTTTTATCACCATCTCCTCACCGAACTAGTGCACCTATACAACTTTACATTGTATTGGGTGTGTTGGGGACATAAGAGATTTCTTGTATTTGATTGCTAGGTTGTTTGAGAGAGACCATCTTCATCCTATGCCCCCCATGGATTGATAAACCTTAGGTCACCCACTTGATGGAAAATTGCTACTGTCCTAGAATACTCTGTGCTTAGAGGCCCAACACATGTCTACAAGAATAAAGTTGCGTAGTAGACATCAATGGACGGGACATCTCATAACTCCCCTCCCTCTCTCAAGTCACCGCTCCCTCTCACTCTCCTCACCGCCCCTTGCTCTGCTCTCCTCCGATGGTTTTGTAACACCCACAATGCGGCTATATCTCCCACGTGTTGGGGCACGACTTAGAGGCATAACCGCATGGTGGTTTTGTCGCAAGAGGCGTAATCTTCACACAATCCCATGTACTGAATAGAAAGGGATAAAGAGTTGGCTTACAATCGCCACTTCACACAATACATAAATAATCCATACATCATCCAAAGTACAATCAAAGGTCCGAATACGGAACCAAAATAAAGGAAGACAACCCCAAATGCTAGATCCCCGATCGTCCCAACTAGGCTCCACTACTGATCATCAGGAAACAAAACATAGTAACGGCCTAGATCCTCGTCGAACACCCACTTGAGTTCGGTAGCATCAACTGAACTGGCATCATCGGCACCTACAACTGTTTGGAAGTATCCGTGAGTAACGAGGACTCAACAATCTCACACCCGCGAGATCAAGACTATTTAAGCTTATGGGTAGGAGAAGGTAGTGAGGTGGAGCTGCAGCAAGCACTAAGAAAATACGGTGGCTAACATACACAAATAAGAGCGAGAAGAGAAGCGACGCACGGTAGAGAAGCTAGAAGTGATCAATAAGTTATCCTAAAGCTACTTACATTCAAGCATAACACAAGACCGTGTTCACTTCCCGGACTCCGCCGGAAAGAGACCATCACGGCTACACATGCGGTTGATTCATTTTAATTAAGTCAAGTGTCAAGTTCTCTACAACCGGATATTAACAAATTCCCATCTTCCACATAACCGTGGGCACAACTCTCGAAAGTTTATACCCTGCAGGGGTGTCCCAACTTAGCCCATCACAAGCTCTCACTGTCAACGAAGGATATTCCTTCTCCCGAAAAGACCCGATCAGTCTCGGAATCCCAGTTACAAGACATTTCGACAATGGTAAAACAAGACTAGCAATGCCACCTAATGTGCCGACAAATCCCGATAGTAGTCGCACGTATCTCATTCTCAGGGCACACTAGATGGGCAAGACGTCGGGTTGGCATAGACCATGGTTGCCCAGGGGGCGTCGGACATCGCCCAATTTGTACCAACACTAAGAGGAGCACAGGCTCGGAGGTTTAAAATAACGATGACCCTTGAGTCCGCGGAACCCAAGGGAAAAAGGCTTAGGTGGCAAATGTTAAAACCAAGGTTGGGCCTTGCTGGAGGAGTTTTATTCAAGGCGAAATATCAAGGGGTTCCCATAACACCCAACCGCGTAAGGAATGCAAAATCAAGGAACATAACACCGGTATGACGGAAACTAGGGCGACAAGAGTGGAACAAAACACCAGGCATAAGGCCGAGCCTTCCACCCTTTACCAAGTATATAGATGCATTAATTAAAATAATATATATTGTGATATCCCAACATATCCATTTTCCAACATGGAACAAACTTCAACTTCACCTGAATCTAGCAACGCTATAAGAGGGGCTGAGCAAAAGCGGTAACATAGCCAAACAACGATTTGCTAGGAAGGTGGGTTAGAGGCTTGACATGTCAACATGGGAGGCATGATATAACAAGTGGTAGGTAGCGTGACATAATGATAGAGCGAACAACTAGCAAGCAAAGATAGAAGTGATTTTGAGGGTATGGTCATCTTGCCTGCAATGTTCTCAGAGTTATCGAAAGCTTGATCCTCGTTTGCATACTCAACAGGTTCCTCGGTCACGTACTCGACTCCCGGATGTACCTAAAACAAGAACACAAGCAATGGAACAACAATCAATCACGGTGCAATGCACAAGCAACATGATGCAATACATGGCATGATATGCGAGATATGATATGCAATGCATATGCGTGCACCGGAAGGGAAAGAATGATTAAGGCATCAACTTGGCAAACCAAGTATGCCGCTGGAAAGATGAGATGATTTTGGTTGAAATCGATATAAAGATCACCGGAAACGGATGCACGGTTTGCAAATGGCAAGCAAAACAAGAATGGTGCAAAACTATGATTAACAGTATGATGGCACTTAGAATGCAACAAGAAACTAAGCTACTGCTCTCCAACATATCAACAAGGCATATGGTAGTGATTTAGAGATGCTTGACAAAACATGAACACTGAGCTACGGCTAAATCACACTAGAACAGGTTCAAACAAGCATGGCAAAAGTGCAAAAGATATCAACTTCACAGACTAGTGAAAATACTAACATGTCAAAAACAACATCAGGAAGCAATGTTTAGAGCAAGCAAACAACATGCTACGGGAACATATCATAGCAAAAAAAGGCATGGCATGATTCTAATAAAAGCATAGAACAATAGTCTCTTACTGAACATGAGCCAAAAAGGCACAGAAGATATGATGGCACCCATGTAAACATAGCAAGTTTATTAACAGATTCAGACTTGGAAGAAAAACAGAGCATGGCATAAACATATTTATGGTAGCAACTTTGCGAGCTCATGCCACTCACCACAAAGCCTTAAATGACAACATAAGCATACCAATAGCAAGATGACATGTTCATGAAGCTAACCATGGCAAGATCAAGTTCATAAGATGCATGGATCACTAGCCATCTCCATGGCAATATTGATTAGCATGTTAATATTCTGCCAGGAACATTTACAGAAAAAGTAGAGCAAGAATAAACATGCTAGAGCACTCCATTATTGCAAACAGGGGCATGAATGGATAGAGCGTAACCTGTTAAAAACATCCTCACTGAAGTATCCTAAAATAAGCATGGATCACTATGTAGCATCAAGTTTACATGGCATCAAAATAACAGCAGGAAAAAGACTTAGCAAAATCCTATGTCCCTGAAGACAGCAACATTACGGAGCCTAGTTTGCATGCTTGTGCTAGTCACCACGTAGATCACAAAAATACAAGACTTGCACCTCTGTAAAGATGGCATGGTGTAGTTAAAAACACATGTAGACCTCATGCTCATATGATGCACACATCAAATGCAACAAAAATGACAAATCACCATGATCTGATAAGTACCAGCAATTAACATTTTATAGCACTCTTGCAACAAAGAAAAATGCATCATACTGGACAGGAACCTGCATGGAAATGCTACTACCATGAAGGGCTCAATGAGAAGAACATTTTGACATATCATATGCATGATTTGGAGCTAAGGTCACCGAGATATGGCATGTTGAAGAAGGCATGCAAATATCAGGGAGTTCCGGGACTTCGTGAAATTTCACCTCGCGAAAAGTCAACGCAGGACGAGACGAAGCGGGACAAAGGGATCCGGGACGCGGGACGGTGTTTGGTTGCTGGAGTGGGTGGATCTGGTCCCGGTTGACCAGATCCGGCGACGACACGGCGAAGCTCCGGCGTACGGGCACCGGATCTCGCGAGGTGCGGGGCCGGCGAGGAGAGAGGAGCTCCGGCGAGGTTGGCGGCCCGGTGAGCAGCGAGCGGCGGAGCGCGGAGGCGGCGTGGGGCGGCTCGGGCTGGAGCTACGACGGCGAAGTGGCGCAGTTGCCAGCCCGGACGAGCGGTGCAGTTGCCGGCGAAGCCCCTGGTCGGCGTCGGGAGCGGAGGCGCCTGGGAGCGGACGCGGGGGTTCGGCCCAGATCCGGCCCAGGCGGGCCGCGTTCGGGCCCCGGCGGTCTGCGACGGTGAAGTGGGCGCGGGGACACATGGCGGCACGGTATTGGTCGAGCGGCGGTGGCGGACACGTCCGGCTTCGCCCGGACGTGTCCGGCGGCGGCGGGTGAGGCTAGACTAGGGTTAGACTGCGATTTTTCGGGGGGAGACACACACACACACACACATATATATATATATATGTAGATGGAGGTAGGAGTGTCCAAATGGGGTGCGGTTTTCGCCCACACGATCATGATCCAACAACGGAGGACATGGAGATGGTTTAGATGGGTTATTGGGCTGTTTTGGAGGGGTGTTGGGCTGCAACACACAAGAGCCTTTTGCGGTTACCCAGTTAACCGTTGGAGCATCAAACGGCCTCCAAATGGAACGAAATTTGACAAGAGGACTACCGGTGGTGTACCAAGACCACTTGGCAAATCTCGGCCCATTCCGAGAACGTTTAACTCCCGCTCATGAAAAGAGACAAGAGGGGTGCACCGGGTGCATGTGGGAGTGTCAGATTACGAAACGGACAACGGGGAAAATGCTCGGATGCATGAGACGAACACGAATGCAAATGTGATGCACATGATGACATGATATGAAATGCATGACACGAACAAAATGCAAAGCAAAAACAAAAACCCAACCATGAAGGGAATCTCATAACTTAAAGCCGAAAATGGCAAGAGTCGGAGTTACTAATATGGCAAGTTACATCCGGGGTGTTACAACACTCCACCACTATAAGAGGATCTCGTCCCAAGATCTAGGACTGAAAGAACTTCGGATATTCGGAACGGAGGTGATCCTCGCGCTCCCAGGTGGCTTCTCGGTCGGAATGGTGTGACCACTTCACTTTCAGGAATTTGATTGACTTGTTGCGAGTCTTGCGCTCAGTTTCTTCAATAATAGTAACGGGATTCTCATGGTAAGACAGGTCTTCTTGGAGATCAATCTCTTCAAAGTTGATGGTGCGCTCAGGAGTCTTGAAACACTTGCGAAGCTGTGACACGTGAAACACATCGTGCACATTTGCGAAGTTGGACGGAAGCTCAAGTTGAAAGGCGAGGTCACCTCTTTTGCCAATGATCTTGAAAGGACCCACGTATCTAGGAGCAAGCTTCCCTTTGATACCGAAGCGACGAGTACCTTTCATTAGAGAGATACGGAGGTAGACATGGTCTCCGATCTCGAAAGCCAAGTCATGATGCTTGCTATCATAGTAACTCTTCTGACGCGATTGCACGGCTTTGAGATTTTCACGAATGACTTTACACATTTCTTTAGGTTGTGTGATTAATTCATTGCCAAGAAGCTGTCGTTCACCAGTCTCTAACCAATTGAGAGGAGTACGACACTTTCTGCCATAGAGAATTTCGAATGGGGCCTTGCCCGAACTCGCTTGGAAGCCGTTGTTGTAGAACTCGGCATATGCAAGACAATCCTCCCACTTCATACCAAAGGAGATGACACAAGCCCTGAGCATATCTTCGAGAATTTGATTTACTCACTCGACTTGGCCACTTGTTTGAGGATGGAAAGCTGTGCTGAAGAGAATGTTGGTGTCCATAGCCTTCTGGAAGGAGTCCCAGAACTTGGAGGTTAAAATGCTTCCGCGGTCTGAAGAGATCAATTGCGGAATGCCGTGCACGGAGACAATCCTGGAGGTGTATAGCTCTGCCAACTGAGCTGCTGTGATAGATTCTTTGATTGGAAGGAAATGAGCCACTTTAGTAAGCTTATTAATGACAACGAAAATAGCATCATTTCCACGCTTGGACTTGGGAAATCCAGTCAAAAAGTCCATCTCGATATGGTCAAACTTCCATTCTGGAATAGCAAGAGGTTGGAGGAGACCAGCTGGTCGTTGGTATTCTGCTTTCACCCTTCGGCAGACATCACATTCATTCACGAATTGAGCAATTTCTCGCTTCATCCGAGTCCACCAATACGACTGTTTGAGGTCATGGTACATCTTCGTACTTCTGGGATGAATGGATAGAAGGGAATTGTGTGCCTCGTTCATTATGACCTTCGTTAGATCACCTTTAGGAACCACAATCTGGTCCTCGAAGAATAGAGTGTCTTTGTCATCAATGCGATAGCACTTGTATTTGGTTGAAGCTTGGCAATACCATGTTTCACCTTCTTCACCGTGGTATCCAGGAGTTGTGCCTCACGAATTTGATCTTCCAAAGTAGGAGAGACTAGGAGGTTGGCAAGAAAGCCTTGAGGAACAACTTGGAGGTTCAGTTTGTGGAAAGCTTCACAAAGGTCCGGTTGGAAGGGCTTGAGAATTAAGCTGTTGCAGTAAGCCTTCCTGCTCAAAGCATCTGCAATGACACTGGCCTTTCCTGGAGTATATTCAATACTCGGATTGTATTCTTGAATCATTTCGACCCATCGAGTCTGCCTGAGGTTGAGGTTGGGTTGAGTGAAGATGTACTTGAGGCTCTTATGATCTGTAAAAATGTCCACTTTCCTTCCCAACAAGAGATGTCTCCACGTTAATAATGCATGGACAACTGCCGCCAACTCAAGATCATGAGTGGAGTAGTTCCTTTCATTGGGCTTCAACTGGTGAGAGGTATAAGCCACAACTTTCTTCTCTTGCATTAAGACAGCACCGAGACCTTGCAAGGAAGCATCATAGAAAATTTCGAATGGCTTGGATTCATCAGGAGGAGTCAAGACAGGAGCTGTGACCAGCTTCTCTTTGAGGGTGTTGAAAGCAACGCCACATTCAGGCGTCCAAACATACTTGACATGCTTCTAGGGGAGGTTGGAAAGAGGCTTAGCACTATTAGAGAAATTCTCAACGAATCTTTGACAATAGCTTGCAAGCCCAAGAAAACTGCGGAGCTGCTTGACATTATAAGGAGGTTCCCAATTCACAATTGCAGACACCTTCTCGAGATTAACAGCGATGCCCTTGGCGGAGATGATATGACCAAGGTAAAGAACCTCATCAAGCCAGAACTCACACTTGAAAACTTCGCATAGAATTGATGCTCTCTGAGCTTGTTGAGCACCAATCTCAAATGCTTAGCATGATCCTCCTTATTCTTGGACAAGACCAAGATACCATCGAGATACACCAGGACGAAATCATTTGTGTAAGGGTTGAAGATGAAGTTTATCATGCGAGAGAACGTTGGAGGAGCATTGACAAGGCCGAAAGACATGAAAGTATATTCATAATAACCATAGCTTGTTCTGAATGCTGTCTTGGGGATATCTTCCTCATGGATGCGAATCTGATGATAACCCATACGGAGGTCAAGCTTGGAGAATACGTTGGCACCTTTAAGTTGCTCGAAAAGCTCATTGATGTTGGGAAGTGGATACTTGTTCTTAATTGTCTTCTTGTTCAATGGACGGTAGTTGACACAGAGTCGGTCCGTTCCATTCTTCTTCCAGACAAAAAGAACACCACAACCCCATGGAGATGAACTCGGTCTGATCAGACCCATACGCTCTTGTCCATCGAGTTGTTTCTTCAACTCCTTCAACTCCTATGGTCCAAGCTTGTAAGGACACTTGCAAACAGGTTCCGTACCAGGCTCAAGATCGATAATGAATTCAACTGGCCGGTGAGGAGGCATTCCCGGAAGCTCTTCTGGAAAGACGTCTTGATATTCACAAATGACTGGAATCTGAGAGATAGCATTCAACTCTCCCTTCTCATTGAGAGAAAACAGTCGAATGGTTTTGTCCCGAGCGGCATAGATGATCACCTCCTCAGAAGAGTGTGTCAATTGAATTTCCCTGGCAGCACAATCAAGTTGAGCCTTGTGCTTAGAAATCCAGTCCATGACGAGAATTAGATCAATATCCGAGTCACCAAGGACCATTGGAGAAGACAGAAATTTATAGTTTCCCATCTTGACGGAAACATCCGGAGCCATCATTTTTGTGTTCATGAACAAACCCGGAGAGGAAACCACTATCGGTTTAGGCAAATCGACAGTATGCAAACTGTGCATGGATGCAAAAGGCATTGATATGAATGAAATAGATGCACCAATACCAAATAAGACTTTTGCAAGAATATCATTAACTGGAAGATTACCCGTGGTCACTTCTGAAGAATCCTCTGCCTGAGCTGTGTTCATCATGTTCACCCTTGTAGACTTGGAATTATGCTTGACCACTGCATTGTTGGACGATCTCACAGGAGGAGGAGGCGGAAGGTGCCTTTGGATGAAGCACTTGTTTGCATAGTGCCCTTTCTGCTGACACTTGTTGCAAGTAACCTCTGAGAGCGGATGATGATAAGCAGCACTTGACCTTGGAGTTTGAGACTGAGCTTTGTTCTGATAGCCTGGGTTGGGTGGGTGCAAAGATCCATTGCCACCTTTGCTCTTTTGCTCGTAGGGCTGGCGAAATGGAGGAGGAGGCAACCAGAACTTCTGTTGCTTAGCTGCCACTTATGATGAAGAAGAAGATTGAACTGCATCCCTGAATCTCTTCTTAGAAGCCTCACACTTGAGCTGAGCAGCTTCTTGCTTTAGTGCCATGTTATAGAATTGATCAAACTTAGTCGGCTCAAGAAGCATGAGAGCTAACTACAGATCCTCTCTGAGGCCACCTCTGAATTGATAGATCATACTCTTTTCATCAGGAACGTCTTGTTTAGCGAAGCGAGCAAGTTTCTGAAACTGGATATTGTATTGATACACGGACATGCTGCCTTGCTTGAGATTGCGGAACTCCTCACGCTTGCTCTCAGCAACACTTGGTGGGATGTGATGAGCTTTGAAGTCTCGGCGGAAATCATACCAGGTAATCACACGACCTCCCCTGGAATCTCTGTATTGTTGAAACCACTCAGCAACTTGGTCCTTGAGTTTAAACGAAGCAAACTTGACAAAGTCCTCAGGCCTGACATTGTTACATTCAAAATGCTTGCAGATGTCTATGAGCCAATCATCGGCGTCTATGGCCTGGACACATGTGCTGAAAGATTTCAACTGGTTTGTGAGGAACTGGTTGAGGGTAGCAAACTGAGGTTGATTGTTGCCTTGGCCTTGATTTCCTTGGTTGCCTTACCTTGGTTGCGCTCTTGCAAGAGTTGCAAAAGCATCTGAGTGTTGGCGTTTGTGGCTGCCATGACAGCTTGCCATGCCTCCGGAGGTGGAGGTGGTGGCGGAGGGTTCGACTGATCCCCATCATTGCGGTTCGGATTTTGACGCGTTGGAGGAGCCATCCTGAAGAGGGTGACATCTGTTAGAATTTTTGAAAGAAAGATATTCAAGCTGAATCAATGGGTAGGAATTGCAACATACAATCTTCACAATAAACATTCAAACTAGGATGAATGAATGAATTCCAAAGTAAATCATCACACATCCATTAGATTGAGAAGCCACTTAGATAAAGGTAGATGAACAAAGCAACAAGGTACGGATATGAACAAATAAGTGGTAAGGATTACCCAATCACAAACCAAATATCTGCGGGAAGAAATACTAGAGCTACTTGAATTCCCACCTATAAAACTCCCGAAACATTCTGGTTATGCAATCAGGTGTTGGGGATATAGGGGAAGCATAATATCTCACCCAAACTAACAATTCCTACATCTAGCTGTATCCATCCTTCACCACATAACCAAGAAACCTTCGGAAATCATGTACCTCAACCTTCGAAAAGCATACATTATACGAGTTATGGCAATACTCCTAAACTCCCGCCCCAGTACTGGGTGGCGTCAAGGTTGTCTCACCAACAGCTACATAAAAGAGATTTTCGATGTCGGCGAACTTAGGTATTCCAGAACTGCAACGATAAAATTGTGACGACAACACCTTAGAGCTCAACTCACCAGGACACTGCCACAACCCCTAAATGTCAGGAGGCACCAAGAACAATGTTCTTGTCACAAGACTATCGGAATGATTCCAAGATACCCGCGTGATCCTAAATTTTTTTTGTGAAATTTGACGAGAGTCAAAACTTCTACGTCAGGAGGCCTCACCAGAGCGACGAAGGGACTGAGGAGTAAAAAGAATCCTACTCTTCGTTATATATAATCCTAAGACTCAAAACATTTTGTTCTATAATCAACAACATCAACGATTCGATCAAGCAGGGTGCTCCTAAGTCGGGGATGGCTCTGATTGCCAACTTGTAACACCCACAATGCAGCTATATCTCCCATGTGTCGGGGCATGACTTAGAGGCATAGCCGCATGGTAGTTTTGTCGCAAGAGGGGTAATCTTCACACAATCCCATGTACTAAATAGAAAGGGATAAAGAGTTGGCTTACAATCGCCACTTCACACAATACATAAATAATCCATACATCATCCAAAGTACAATAAAAGGTCCGACTACGGAATCAAAATAAAGGAAGACAACCCCAAATGCTAGATCCCCGATCGTCCCAACTGGGCTCCACTACTGTTCATCAGGAAACGAAACATAGTAACGACCCAGATCCTCGTCGAACTCCCACTTGAGTTCGGTAGCATCACCTGCACTGGCATCATCGACACCTGCAACTGTTTGGATGTATCCGTGAGTCACGAGGACTCAGCAATCTTACACCCGTGAGATCAATACTATTTAAGCTTATGGGTAGGAGAAGGTAGTGAGGTAGAGCTGCAGCAAGCACTAAGCATATACGGTGGCTAACATACACAAATAAGAGCAAGAAGAGAAGCAACGCACGATCGAGAAGCTAGAAGTGATCAAGAAGTGATCCTGAAGCTACTTACGTTCAAGCATAACACAAGACCGTGTTCACTTCACGGACTCTGCCGGAAAGAGACCATCACGGCTACACATGCGGTTGATTCATTTTAATTAAGTCAAGTGTCAATTTCTCTACAACCGGATATTAACAAATTCCCATCTGCCACATAACCGCAGGCATGGCTCTCGAAAGTTTATACCCTGCAGGGGTGTCCCAACTTAGCCCATCACAAGCTCTCACGGTCAACGAAGGATATTCCTTCTCCCGAAAAGACCCGATCAGTCTCGGAATCCCGGTTACAAGACATTTCGACAATGGTAAAACAAGACTAGCAAAGCCACCCGATGTGCCGACAAATCCTGATAGGAGTCGCATGTATCTCGTTCTTAGGGCACACCAGATGGGCAAGACGTCGGGTTGGCCTAGACCCTGGTTGCCCAGGGGGCGCCGGACATCGCCCAGTTTGGAGCAACACTCGGAGGAGCACTGGACCGGGGGTTTAAAATAACGATGACCCTTGAGTCTGCGGAACCCAAGGGAAAAAGGCTTAGGTGTCAAATGTTAAAACCAAGGTTGGGCCTTGCTGGAGGAGTTTTATTCAAGGCGAAATATCAAGGGGTTCCCATAACACCCAACCGCGTAAGGAACACAAAATCAAGGAACAATAACACCGGTATGACGGAAACTAGGGCGGCAAGAGTGGAACGAAACACCAGGCATAAGGCCGAGCCTTCCACCCTTTACCAAGTATATAGATGCATTAATTAAAATAATAGATATTGTGATATCCCAACATATCCATGTTACAACATGGAACCAACTTCAACTTCACCTGCATCTAGCAACGCTATAAGAGGGGCTGAGCAAAAGCGGTAACATAGCCAAACAACGATTTGCTAGGAAGGTGGGTTAGAGGCTTGACATGTCAACATGGGAGGCATGATATAACAAGTGGTAGGTAGCGTGACATAACGATAGAGCGAACAACTAGCCAGCAAAGATAGAAGTGATTTCGAGGGTATGGTCATCTTGCCTGCAATGTTCTCAGAGTTGTCGAAAGCTTGATCCTCGTTAGCGTACTCAACAGGTTCCTTGGTCATGTACTCGACTCTCAGCTCTACCCAAAACAAGAACACAAGCAATGGAACAACAATCAATCACGGTGCAATGCACAAGCAACATGATGCAATACATGGCATGATATGCGAGATATGATATGCAATGCATATGCGTGCACCGGAAGGGAAAGAATTATCAAGGCATCAAATTGGCAAACCAAGTATGCCGCTGGAAAGATGAGATGATTTCGGTTGAAATCAATATAAAGATCACCAGAAACGGATGCATGGTTTGCGAATGGCAAGCAAGACAAGGATGGTGCAAAACTGTGATTAACAACATGATGGCACTAAGAATGCAACAAGAAACTAAGCTACTGCTTGATAACCCATAAGTATAGGGGATCGCAACAGATTTCGATAAGTAAGAGTGTCAAACCCAACGAGGAGCTAAAGGTAGAACAAATATTCCCTCAAGTTCTATCGACCACCGATACAACTCTACGCACGCTTGACGTTCGCTTTACCTAGAACAAATATGAAACTAGAAGTACTTTGTAGGTGTTGTTGGATAGGTTTGCAAGATAATAAAGAGTACGTAAATAAAAAGTAGGGGCTGTTTATATAAAGAAACAATAAAGTAAATATAGCGAGTGCGGAAAAGTGGTGGTAGGAGTTGCGAAATTGCCCCTAAGTAATTGACTACCTTACTAGACCGATAACAAGTATTATGTGGGAGAGGCCACTGCTAGCATGTCATCCCTGACTTGGAATTCTATGCACTTATGATTGGAACTATTAGCAAGCATCCGCAACTACTAATGTTCATTAAGGTAAAACCCAACCATAGCATTAAGATATATTGGTCCCCCTTCAATCCCGTATATCATATTCAGCAATCTACAAGTTTTATGTAGGGTTTTATGACTAACCATGTGAATGACCAGTTCCTGTCATCTCTCTAAATATATATAAGTGAAGCAAGAGACTTTAATTCTTTATACAAAAGATATGCCCATGATCTAACAAATATAAGTGAAGCAAAAGAGCATTCTGCACATGGCGGTTGTCTAAGTAAAGAGAAACAGGCGATCCAAACTTCAAATGATATAAATGAAGCACATGAAGCATTCTATAAAGCCATACTCAAAAAATATAAGTGAAATGCAAAGAGCATTCTATAAATCAACCAAGGACTATCTCATACCAGCATGGTGCATAAAAAGAAAAATAAAAACCTAAATGCAAAATATGCTCCAAGACTTGCACATATCGCATGAACGAAACGAATCCGAAAACATACCGATATTTGTTGAAGAAAGAGGGGATGCCTCCCCAGCATCCCCAAGCTTAGACGCTTGAGTATCCTTGAATATTTACTTGGGGTGCCTCGGGCATCCCCAAGCTTGAGCTCTTGCCTCTCTTCCTTCTTCTCACATCGAGACCTTCTCAATCATCGAACACTTCATCCACACAAAACTTCAACAGAAAACTCGGTAAGATCCGTTAGTATAATAAAGCAAATCACTACTCTAAGTACTGTTGAAAAACAATTCATATTTTTTTTTGCATTGTGTCTACTGTAATATAACTTTTTCATGGCTTAATCCACTGATATGAATTGATAGTTTCATCAAAACAAGCAAACTATGCATCAAAAAACAGAATCTGTCTAAAACAGAACAGTCTGTAGCAATATGAACATTCACCATACTTCTGATACTTGACAAATTCTACACAAATTATTAAAAATAAACAATTTGTATAGTAAGACAGTGCAAAAGGAATCAGAACCATTTTACGTTCCAGCTAAAAATGTAAAATCGCGCACTACAGCCAAAGTTTCTGTCCTGCACCGTACAAACCATCAAGCAAATGTAAACATCCTAAAGGCAAACCTTGGCACATTATTTTTATAATACAATGGAATTGTACAAGGGGATAATTATTTTTATTGAAAAGTTTCTGTAATCAAGATTCACAAAGTTGCCGTGAGAATGAACAAAGTTCAAGGAGCTCTCCCACTTCAACAATGCTTGTCTTTCTCACTTTCGCTTTCCTTTTTGAAAAAGTTTTGGGTTCCCCTCTTTATTTTTGTTGTTTTTAAACTATATGAAAGCACTCAACAGAAATAAATGACTCTCTAAAACTTCCGGGTTGTCTCCCTAGCAGCGCTTTCTTTAAAGCCATTAAGCTAGGCATATAGTGCTCAAGTAATGGATCCACCCGGATCCCAAGGTATATCAAAGCCAATTTTAATTAACAATGATTTGTAATTTAGTAGTGAGCACAAAGTAACATATATCATGCAACAACGAAGTCTAACTCTCCTCCTATGCATCGGCATGTCATAAAAGAACAATTCATGCACATAAAGTAAAGGCCAATGCATAGTATAAACAGTTTCTTGCAATTTTATCATGTGGGAAGCATAGAGAGGTGGAGATATAGTTTCTCTCTCATAATAATTGCAAGTAGGAGCAGCAAGCACATGCATATTATATCTATCAAAATCTTCATGTGTAGTAGTAAAACGCAACCCATCAATGTAATCCTTAATAAGGGCAAACTTCTCCGATATAGTGTAGTCGGTAGAATTCAAAAAGATAATAGGACTATCATGTGTGGGGGAAATAGCAACAATTTCATGTTTAACATAAGGAACTATAGCAAGTTCATCTCCATAAGCATAATTCATATTGGAATCTTGGCCACAAGCATAGCAAGCATCATCAAAAGGGATATTTCAAGAGAGTCAACGGGATCATAACAATCATCATAGCAATCATCCTCCGGTAAGCACGAAGGGAAATTAAACAATGTATGAGTTGAAGAGTTACTCTCAGTAGAAGGTGGGCACGGGTAGCTAATCCGCTCTTCCTCCTTTTGTTCTTCGCTCTCCTCATCATCTTTTTCATCCAATGAGCTCACAGTTTCATCATTTTCTTCTTCCATAGACTCCTGCAAAATATTAGTCTCTTCTTGGGCAGCGGAGTATTCCTCAATATATGGTTTAACATAAGCATTAGAAGCATAATTATCAATGCAATATTTAATTATGGCAAAATTTCCAGATTGGTAAAGAGTAGCATCATACTTTTCAATCAAAGAAGCAATTTCATAAGCACCCTTAAAAGCAAAAAATTCTTCAATTTGTTGAACATCATAGTAACTATAAACACCCTTAGCATAAGAGGATATGATTCCATTATCACTAAACAAACATTGGTAGGGAAGGTGTTTCTTAGGGTCTTCAGAACAACACGTATAATCATATATTTCACATAAATTCCAAGCATAGCATTGCAAACGATGAATTTGATCTAGTAAAGTTTTCCCTTTTTCAGATATTCTATGCGCACAAAACAAGCATGCTCATCTAAAGATTTGCCCTCAACTAAGCTAGTTGGGGTTTCAGCACGAGCACATAGGGATCGAAGATGATCCAAGTAATAAGTTTCAGCAGTGTGATAGATTTTGAGTGGTTCTTCAACCATTGGTTCAGTAAGTACAACTAATTTTTTGGTATTTTGCGTTTCCTACCCATATCTAAAGATAGAAAACAACTAAGAACAGCAAATAAAAATTACTTAGTGATAAAGCAAACAAGCACACACGAGAATATTCACCCCACGCTATTGCTCCCCGGCAACGGCGCTAGAAAAAGGTCTTGATAACCCACAAGTATAGGGGATCGCAATAGTTTTCGATAAGTAAGAGTGTCGAACCCAACGAGGAGCTAAAGGTAGAACAAATATTCCCTCAAGTTCTATCGACCACTGATACAACTCTACACACGCTTGACGTTCGCTTTACCTAGAACAAATATGAAACTAGAAGTACTTTGTAGGTGTTGTTGGATAGGTTTGCAAGATAATAAAGAGTACGTAAATAAAAAGTAGGGGCTGTTTATATAAAGAAACAATAAAGTAAATATAGCGAGTGCGGAAAAGTGGTGGTAGGAGTTGCGAAATTGCCCCTAAGTAATTGACTACCTTACTAGACCGATAGCAAGTATTATGTGGGAGAGGCCACTGCTAGCATGTCATCCCTGACTTGGAATTCTATGCACTTATGAGTGGAACTATTATCAAGCATCCGCAACTACTAATGTTCATTAAGGTAAAACCCAACCATAGCATTAAGATATATTGGTCCCCCTTCAATCCCGTATGCATCAATTTCTATGCTAGGTTGAAGCTTCTGACACTCTTGCCCTCCAATACATAGTCCTATCAACATACAACTAACCCTATGGTGTGATCCACGCGCGCAATCATATGATGGGCACCAAAGGACAGCAACATAACCACAAGCAAATTAATCAATGATAGCAATTCATCAACCACCGATAGGACAACGAAAATCTACTCAGACGTCATAGGATGGCAACACATCATTGGATAATAATATGAAGCATAAAGCACCATGTTCAAGTAGAGGGTACAGCGGGTTGCGGGAGAGTGGACCGATGTAGATAGAGGGGGAAAGGTGCTGGAGATGTTGGTGAAGATGCCGGAGGTGTTGGTGTAGATCGCGGTGATGATGATGGCCCCCGGCGACGTTCCGGCGCCACCGGAAGCGAGGGGGAGAGAGCCCCCCTCCTTCTTCTTCTTCCTTGACCTCCTCCCTAGATGGGAGAATGGTTTCCCCTTTGGTCCATGGCCTCCATGGCACGGGAGGGGCGAGAGCCCCTCCGAGATTGGATCTGTCTCTCTGTCTCTCTCTGTTTCTGCGTTCTGTTCTGGCTCTGTTTCACCGTTTCGTGTATATATGGAGATCCGTAACTCCGATTGTCCTGAAACCTTCGCCCTGATTTTTTCCCCAAAAATTAGCTTTCTTGCGGCAAAATAAGAGCATCAACCGCCTTACGGGTGGCTCACGAGGGTAGGGGCGCGCCCAGGGGGGTCAGGCGCACCCCCCTACCTCGTGACCACCTCGGGCACCGTCTCGCGTGGATTTTTCTTCCGGAATTTTCCAAATATTCCAGAAATAAGCTCCGTCTGTTTTTATCCCGTTTGGATTCCGTTTGGTATGGATATTCTATGAAACATAAAACATGCAACAAACAGGAACTGGCACTGGGCACTGGATCAATATGTTAGTCCCAAAAATAATATAAAAAGTTGCCAAAAAGTATATGAAAGTTGAATAATATTGGCATGGAACAATCAAAAATTATAGATACGACGGAGACGTATCACTGCTCTCCAACATATCAACAAGGCATATGGGAGTGATTTACAAGAGATGCTTGACAAAACATGAACACTGAGCTACGGCTAAATCACACTAGAACAGGTTCAAACAAGCATGGCAAAAGCACAAAAGATATCAGCTTCACAGACTTAGTGAAAATACTAACATGTGAAAAACAACATCAGGAAGAAATGTTTAGAGCAAGCAAACAACATGCTACGGGAACATATCTGTTGGAGATATAACTATTAGGTATGACCCGCCCAGGAGGGGCCGGGTTATACCTATCGCGATTCATGAAGCCCAAGACATCTCTGGAAGATGGCGGTTCAGTTAGGGGCCCAAGACCCAAAGGTGACTCAAGGCCCATAGTGATAAACCGCCATATGTAAATAACTTGCATTGTAAGGTAGGAATAGTTAGAGACCGAGCCGGACATTGTTTATGAGCCGGCCGGGATTCTATGAGCCGCCGGGGGCAGCCTCTGTATATAAAGGGATGACCCGGCAGCGGTTCAGGGCAAGGAAGATCAGATCGAAAGCTAGGTCAAGCGGATTCGCTCCCTAGTAATCAAAACATAAGCAATACCACCTCAAACTGGATTAGGCTTTTACCTTCACCGCAAGGGGCTGAACTAGTATAACCCTCATGTCCTTTGTCCCGTTTAACCCCTTTAAGCTTCCTAGTTGCGATGGCTCCACGATTAAGTCCTTCCACGAGGACATCTGCCGTGACAATTCCACGACAGTTGGCGCCCACCGTGGGGCCTGTGCACGGCGGATTTGAGTTCTTGAAGGGCAGCTTCGAAGGGCCCAAGGGATATGTTGTGGGCCAGATGACCAAGAGTCGTCGCGACAAGCTCTACATCGACGATGCAGGCTAAGGCCCCGACGCCGGCTCAATTGAGTATGGATACCGGGTTCCCATCGGCGGAATCCACATCTTCATTAGCCAGATCGGAGAGCCGGGCCCTGAGCCAGACATCTGCACCGACATCATCGAGACGGCTCAGCGCGCGAGACCCGCCCGGACTCAGCCCGCCATGAAGCATGCCTTCGCGGGATGTATCCATGGAGGAGAATTTTCTGAAGGATCTGTGTCTGGCGGTGAGACGGCCATCTACTCTGACGGTGGGTCATCCACAGGTGAGACGGATTCATTGTATCAATTGCAAGACGGTGGGCTTGGGGGCTGTTCCAATGGCAGTAGTATTCCGGACCCCTTCGAGCCGCCAAGCAGTGTCGGCATTCTGGGAACGGGGGTCCCCAGACTTGCCTGCCTGCGGCCTGCGGCGTGGCTCAAAGGGGGGCCTAGCACGGCCCATCTTCACCAACACAAACTCAAGACCCTTGCGAGGGGCCAAGCCTCGCGGGGCGAACGACATATAGCTTCCTCAAGCACGGCCTCGTCAGGCTGGCTCACGAGGAGGCGGAGAGATCAAGGCGGGGTACCTCGCGAGGTGCCCGTGACGCAAGCCATGACGACTCAGGGCGCCAGGCGGGTGCCAGCCCGCGCAGCGTCCTCCTTTCCTCTTTGGTGCAAAGGGGGCAAGCGCAGCCGCGGAGTATCGAGGCATCAGGCAAAGGTTGCCGTTTCGGTGCAACGAGACCAAGACCAGGAGGACTACGAGACGGAGGTCACCGTGGAGCCCAAGACGGCGTCATCACCAGAGCTTTGCGCAGGCGAAGACTACTTTTGTCAGGATAGTTGATACTTATTGTCCCCCTTCAAATTAGCCCGCCATTGTTGGCTCCCTTCCCGCTCAATATTTGGGGAGAGGACCAGGGCCACTATAAATAGGACCAGCCACCCGCGTAGCAAAGGGGGTTCGGCTCAGTCTCCTCCCAGGGCTCGACAAGTAGAGAGGTGGTAGAGAGAGAGAGAGAGATAGAGAAAGGTGGCTGAACTCCTCCCAGCAGTTCATCGCCCCAGCCAAGAACAGACCCTCGCGAGGCTGTTCTTCCTTGTACTGTCCATTATCATCAGCCCAAGAGGCAATCCACCACACCACACACTAGAGTAGGGTATTACACCACAACGGTGGCCCGAATCAGTATAAACCCTGTGTCCCTTGTGTTGTTCTTTTCGTAGCTTCGATCCTAGCGTGGCGGACGGGTGCAGGGAGGTAGGAGGTGAAATCTCCGCGCGCACCCCAGTGTTCGAACCTCAAGGATCTACTGGAACCCGAAATCCGACATTTGGCGCGCCAGGTAGGGGGGTGCGCCGGAATTCGTCTTCCACCGCTCCGTTCTCCTCTGACCATCACGCCCATGTCTGACGCACGTCGGGCCCGCGCGGAGCGCCGGGCCGCCCTCGCTTCCCGTGTCGCCCAGACAGCCCCTGTCGGTGGGCGTCCTCGCCGTTCCCCGTCGCCCACTGTCAACGCCGCCACCGGCCCGGCGGGGGACGAGCACCAAGCATCGTCTCAGCATCCATCCGTGCGCCAAGATGGCCGCACCGCGACTCCCTCACTCGCCCCGGCTGGATCTTCGTCCCGCGCGCTTTGCGCGCCCATGGAGGCTCGGGCTGCACTCATAGCGGCAAATGAGCTCCTGCGCTACCGTCCCGTCGACGACGTCTACGAAGAATGGCTCGACCGCGTCGCCGAACTCGTCCGTGCCGCAGGGGGCTCCCCCGCGCCGTCCGCTCCGCTGCACCGCACCCCGCCCTGCGCGGGCGACGAGGCTCCGGCGGCGCCCCGGCCGTCTCCTCCTCAAGAAGACGCCATGTCTCCAAGACGCGTGGCCCCTGGGCGGAACCCGCTCCGTCAGGTGCAAGCGCGGCAAGAGCAGAGCTGCCAAGAAGTCCCTCGCCCGCCAGAAGCTGCTCGGGCACTCCCTGCTCCAGCATGTCGCGGCCATCCTCCTGCCCCGGCACGTGGGGACATGCAGGACCAGGCTCTCCATCACCCAAGGCCCCTCGTGGCCACAGCAAGCGGCCGCGCTTACACCACCGAACTGCGCAGTGTCGCGTGGCCAGGCAAGTTCAAGCCGGACCTGCCTCCTCGCTACGACAGCACGGCCGACCCTGCGGAGTTCCTCCAGCTCTACGAGCTGGGCATCGAAGCTGCCAACAGAGACGAGAAGGTCATGGAGAACTGGTTTCCCACGGCGCTCAAGGATGGGGCCCGCACCTGGCTCCTGAACCTGGCTCCAGGCACAATCTCCTCCTAGGAAGAGGTGCGCACCCGCTTCATCGCCAACTTCCAAGGTACTCGCGACCGGCCACCCGCCGTGAGCGACATGCGCCGCATCAAGCAACAACCCGGGGAGACACTGCAGAAGTACATCCAGCACTTCAACAACGCACGCCTCAAGATTCCCAAGGTGACTGAAGAGGCCATCATCTCAGCCTTCTCCGATGGCGTGCGCGACGTCAAGATGAAGGAGGAGCTGGCGATGCATGAAGACCTGTGCACTTCTTTGGAGCTGTTCAACTTGGCGAACAAGTGCGCCAAGGCTGAGGAAGGGTGTCTCTCCCTCCTTGAGCTGCCAGCCGCAGACCCAGAAGAGAAGAAGCTCAAGGCCAAGGAAGTGAAGCGCAAGGGGGCTGCCGTGCTCGCGGCAGAACCAGACACCAAGCGGGGTAGAGATCAGCCCGAACCTCCCAAGGGCAGCCGGTACTACGTGTACCACGACCTCCACACCCACAACACCAGCGAATGCCAAGAACTCCGAGCTGTGCATGAAGGAAGGATCGGCCGTCGCCCTGACCGTGGTGACCGGGGATACGGCCGAGGAGGAGGAAGGAACACAGGGCGCTGGGAAGACCGTGGCCCGTGCCAGGGATGGCGCGACCAACCTCGCGAGGATCGCTGGCAAGACCCACCTCGCGAGGGAGGCTGGAGGGATCAGCCTCGCGAGGATCGCCCGCAAGGCAACGCAGGCCTCCCACCGCTGCCGCCGCTGCCAAGGAGAAACGAGGACCGCCGCCAGGACGAGGAGGCTGGGGCTTCCAGGAGCCGCGCACGATCGCCTGCATCCTGGGCGGAGCTCAGGCCCCAGCCTCTCAGCGCATCTTCAAGCAGTTCGCCCGTGAAGTGAATGCAGCCCTCCCCAGGCTCGAAGCCACGCGCCCTCTCAGGTGGTCGGCGTGTGCCATCACCTTCAGCTCAGCAGATCAACTCAAGTGTGCGGCTACAGCCGGAGTCCTCCCGATGCTTTGTTCCCCAATCATCAGCAACGTGGTGGTCACCAAGACCCTCATCGATGGCGGAGCAGCGCTCAACGTCCTGTCCGTGGAGACGTTCAACAACCTCCAAGTGCCCTACAACCAGCTTCAGCCAACCAAGCCCTTCTCCGGTATCACCGATGGCTCTACAGTCCCGATCGGGCAGGTCCGCCTCCCCGTCACCTTCGGGGCATGCGACAACTACCGCACCGAGCTCATCGACTTCGACGTCGCTCACATCCGCCTGCCGTACAACGCCATCCTCGGGTACCCGGTGCTGGCCAAGTTCATGCCCGTGACTCACCACGGCTATAACGTCCTCAAGATGCCAGGAAGCGGCGGAGTCATCACGGTGCCCTGTGAAGAGAAGGACGCAGTGTGTTCCCTGGGGCGAGCCTTTCAGGTCGCATCACTGGAGGACCCAGATCACGGAAGCAGGAGGCTTCCCGAGGCCGCCCCCAAGAAGAAGAAGACATCGTCCGGCCTGGCCCCTCAGGAGGTAGGCCCCTCTGGGCCCGTGCCTGCCCAGGGGGAACCTCCTTCCGTCGCATAGGAAAGCGCGCCCGGCGCCCTCCTCAGGCAGGGCTTGGGGGCTCTCCCATGGAGGGCCACCGACCTAGCGAGGGTCACGAGGGAGGCGCTGGGGCACCACATGGAGGCGTGTTTCAGAGCACGTTTCCCTTAAGAAGGAGCAAGGCAAGGAGATCTAGACCCACAGGAGTTCGTCAGCAAGGCCATTCAGGAGCTACAGGAGTCCAGAGTCATGAGAGGCGCCCGCCGCCTACCAGCAGTGGCTCCCTATCCAGGCGAGGATGGCGGGCTGCGCGTCTGCATCGACATACAAGGGCTCAACCAAGTCGCCTCCCTGGAGCGCCTCTGGCCCTCGCGAGTGGGGCGCTGCGGAGGTCCACCCCACAGCTACGTTCGCATGCCTTACGGCTTGCCGAGCGCGGCTGACGCGTACCAGCGCCTCATGAGGGACATCGCGGAGGCGCAAGAGTCAGGTGCTCCGCAGCCTTGGCGGAGATGAAGATGGCCCGCAAGGAACCGCCAGCGCCTCCGGAGCCTCCCGAGGCCCCTGGGCCTGGGGGCTCATGAGGATCGGCTTCCGCAGCCCACCGAGCCGGCTACACCAACACCCCTTCGTCTTCAGCGTCATCAGGTGACATCTTTCAAGTTTCACTTCCAGCTGGGAGCGCCCCCAGGGCTGCATTATTCCCAGGCCGCGTGGGTCCGTCCCTGCGGCGTATATCCCTTTTATTTTGCGTCGTTAGCTTACCTTGTTGGGGGCGCCCCTCGGGATGCATGATCCCCAAGCCGCTCGGGCCAGGCTCAGCGGCATGTACCCCATTTGCGCTCATTTCCGGTTATGCGTTAGAACTGCCATGCTTGATTGTTTGATGCCGGTCCGCGGTGCCTGCTTTTCTCCATGCTGACCACTTGCACGTTAAAGGGGGGGTACCTGAGCATCGCGACTCAGGGCTCTTACTGGCTCTCCAGCCCTCACCCTCTGGCCTTGACCACAGCATCACGACCTGGCATACCAGCGACGGCTGAGACCAGCTCGAGGGCCAGGACCCGAGACATAGAGTGCAGGCATCTAACCGAACTTGCAGGGACACAAAAAAAGATAAGGCCCAGTGCCAGGCGCAACCTGCCTAGAGGAATGGCCCCGTGAGTCCCGCGCTGGCTCACGGGTGCCCAGATACACCTCACCAGGCCCTACCGTGCCAGCCACGTGTCAGCGCGGGGCTGTACATGCCCCGGGGGCTCCTCCCGGAGGGGGCCCCCCTCCCATGCGCCAGTGGAAGCACCATTCTCCGCGCTGGCTGACGACACTGCCGAGGAGCGGCTATGCCCATACTCATACGGAAGCGCTATGCTCCGCGCTGGTGATAAACAACTGAGGGTGGCCTCCGGGCCGCATCAACCTCAGGGAGCCCAGTGCTCAGTGTCTAGCCTCATCGCAACGCCTCCCCTCGGGAGTGCCGCGCGAGGGGGCTGGGCACGGGGGCTGCGCCAGGGTCACGCCCAGACGCACGCTGCCCAGCCAAGTCCCCACGGGCCTGGTTCGTCGTGCGCCTCTCCCCGAGCGGAGCCAAGGTATTAAGGCCGTTTCAGCGTCAAGGGGGGCTCCTGAGCATCGTGACTCAGGGGCCTAACTTGTCACGTAGCCCCTCACTCCTTGGTCCCGTCCTGGTTTCCGGTCGGGGCTATTGCTGGGTGAGGTATGCGCGTGGCCGGGCTCTGCAGACGTAGAGCGATGGATCCGCCCACATCGCACCTCCCTACTTGCTGTTCGTGCGCCAAGGGGGACTCCTGAGCATCGCGACTCAGGAGCCTAACTTGTCACGTAGCCCCTCACTCCTTGGTCCCGTCCTGGTTTCTGGTCGGGGCTATTGCTGGGTGAGGTACGCGCGGGGCCGGGCTCTGCCGGCGTAGAACGTAAGCAAGTAGGAAGGAAAAGCACAAATTGCAAAGGAATTCGAAAGCAAATATTACAGTCCAAACTATTATCCTAGTATCAGGCGCAAGTTTAAATGCCTCCCCGAGGCATGATACATGTGCAAGAATCAAAAGCAGGACAGGAGCCACGATGGAGTCACTTGACGGCGGGGGAGCGGCACGGCGTGGGTTCGCCTCACGGAACAGCGGGGTCGACGGCGCCTTGCTCCGGCTTGGTGCTGAAGGCCCGGAACTTCCCCAACAGAGCCTCTGCGCGACCTTCACGGCCTCGGCAGCAGCCACCGCGCGCTGGCCGCTCACGGGCTCCAGCAGGCTGTCAAGGTCGAACCCGGGATCGCGAAGGTGGATGTGGGTGAGAACCCGCATCAGTGCTGCAGAAGACAGAACACGCGCCTCGGCCTCGGCCGTGGGGCCGAGGCAAAGGGTGACATCTTCAAGAGCGTGGACCAAGAAGGGAAGCAGCTTGGCGGGGCCGTCCTCGGTGCCGGCCAGCGGGCTCTCCAGGCCACTGTCATAAAGCGTCCTCAGCGAGGAGGGAGCCTTCGCCTCCAGCTCCGTGAAGGCCGCGCTGTCTTCGGAGAGGACCAGGGCCTTGCCGTCCAGCTCGGCCTTCCTCGCCCCAAATTCCTGCTCCAGCGCGCCTAGGCGGTCGCGGCGTTTCTTGAGCTTGGCCTCCCGGCCCTCGACGACCGCCTCGCGAGCCTTCACGTCCTCTTCCTGCTCTTGGCGAAGGCGAACCTCTTTCGCGAGCTGATCCCGCAGGCCCTGCAGCTCGTCCTCCAGCACCTTGCAGCGACCACGGGCGTCGACCACCTCTCCCAGGGCTGCATCGCGAGCAGCCTTCGCCACAAGGACGGCCTGCTTCACCTCGTCGCATGCCGTCAAGGCCTGGACTAGCGCCGCCCGAATCGAAGCGTCGGAGCGAACCCATCCAGAAACTAGCTCCAAGCGCCTGGCCACCAGGCGGGGCTCGGCGCCGAGAAGATCCTGCCGCAGCCGGTCCAGCTCAGCAATAGCGCGGTCCAGGACGGCGGAAGGAGTCGGGGAAATAGCAGCCGGTGGAGTAGGAGGAGAAGGCGGTAGCACGGCCGCAGCATCCTGAGGTGGAGCCTGCCGCGCCCCGACAGCTGTAGCAGTGGCGGCAGACGGGAGCACCTCGGGAGCCACTTGGGCCGTGGGGGCTGAGCTCGCCCCAGCTGGCTCAGTCAGGCCCCGCGAGGATGACCGGGCGGGAGAAGCTTGTGCGTCGCGGTCACCTTCCTTCAGGGGTGCTGTCACGAACGAAACCTCAGGAGCCCCCTTTGACTTCTTCGCTGCGGGCGCCAACCTATCCAAAGATGCGGACGTCAAGCCTCAGAAGCAGAGCAAGAGATAAAGGCAAGAATCGAACGCTTACGGGTCGTCGCCAGTGAGCTCAAGTGGCCTCCGGCCAAATTTGAAGAAGGGCCTAGGCGGACGCCACTCTCTTATCAACTCGCGCGGCTGCGGAGACGCCCACGTCCAGTCAACCGCCACGCGGCGCCCAAGGCCGCAGGCTGTTAGGGCCCGCGGCGCTTCGCCCTTGCCCTTCCGCCTCCCTGCACGGCCAAGTCCGGGCGCGCCTTGGGCCCGGGGGCTACTATCGGCGTTCTGGGAACGGGGGTCCCAAGACTTGCCTGCCTGCGGCCTGCGGTGTGGCTCAAAGGGGGGCCCAGCATGACCCATCTTCACCAACACAAACTCAAGACCCTCGCGAGGCGGACGACACGGAGCTTCCTCAGGCACGGCCTCGTCAGGCTGGCTCACGAGGAGGCGGAGAGATCAAGGCGGGGTACCTCGCGAGGTGCCCGTGACGCAAGCCATGACGACTCAGGGCACCAGGCGGGTGCCAGCCCGCGCAGTGTCCTCCTTTCCTCTTTGGTGCAAAGGGGGCAAGCGCAGCCGCGGAGTACCGAGGCATCAGGCAAAGGTTGCCGTTTCGGTGCAACGAGACCAAGACCAAGACCAGGAGGACTACGAGACGGAGGTCACCGTGGAGCCCAAGACGGCGTTATCATCAGAGCTTTGCGCAGGCGAAGACTACTTTTGTCAGGATAGTTGATACTTGCTGTCCCCCTTCAAATTAGCCCGCCATTGTTGGCTCCCTTCCCGCTCAATATTTGGGGAGAGGACCAGGGCCACTATAAATAGGACCATCCACCCGCGTAGCAAAGGGGGTTCGGCTCAGTCTCCTCCAAGGGCTCGACAAGTAGAGAGGTGGTAAAGAGAGAGAGAGAGATAGAGAAAGGTGGCTGAACTCCTCCCAGCAGTTCATCGCCCCAGCCAAGAACAGACCCTCGCGGGGCTGTTCTTCCTTGTACTGTCCATTATCATCAGCCCAAGAGGCAATCCACCACACCACACACTGGAGTACGGTATTACACCACAACGGTGGCCCGAACCAGTATAAACCCTGTGTCCCTTGTGTTGTTCTTTTCGTAGCTTCGATCCTAGCATGGTGGAGGGGTGCAGGGAGGTTGGAGGCGAAATCTCCGCGCGCACCCCAGTGTTCGAACCTCAAGGGTCTTCCGGAACCCGAAATCTGACAAGCAGGGCAGGGATCTTCATGATTGGCACGCAACCCGTTCAAAACTCTACGGCTGCGGCAGCGATAACCTCCGGGTCAGCGGCGGCCGGGGCAGGAGGCCCTGCGTGCCCGCTGGCTCAGGTACTGATGGATCTCATGGATAGGATGACAACCCTGTTAACTGCCGTGGTTAACCCGGCAGATCAGGCTCAGCATGATGCAGAAGTGGCACGGTTACGTGAGGAGGTAGCACAAGCCAAGGAAAGCCTAGCACGGAGGACGTCAGGATGGCCGCAGAGCGGGCGGCTTTGGATGCTCGAGCTCAGCATATTCAATCAGAAGCTTTCCAGCTTACGATGGATCTGAATGCATCAAATGAGGTCATGAGGAGAAGACACCAGAAGGCTCAATCCCGTCCGCCTCTGACTTATGATCCTAGAAACCTCTTTCGCACACCCGGTGCAGGCCCCAGTAACCCGTCGGAGGTAAACTGGGTGGCAACGCCCGGGGTTGGGGCGCCGGTTCAGCCACGGGTGATGGAACCTCATCGTATGAATACTGCTGCACCTCCTTACGACCAACACTACCGGGTCATTATTCTAACCCTTTGGAGAACATGATCGCCGCGGCGGCGCGATTGGTGGCTCTCCTAGCAGAGGGTGATTCTCCGACGACGATTGAAACCCGAAGGGTCAGAGAACTTCTTCAGATGGCTCTGGCGCAGCATGAGGCATATTCTTATAGTCGAAATAGGATTCATTCGACCCCTCGCCCAAGCCGGAGCCCGAGTTATAGCAGGCAGATAGATTCAGGAGTCGTTTCAAGCAACGCCCGGTGCCGTGACCAGTCGTGCGGCATGACCCGACGTGTGATGGAGCTCCTAAGTTGGTTGACCAGGAAAGGATTCACCAAGAGGTTTCGCGGGCGGCCCAACGGGCAGCTGAGTGATACATCTCCAACGTATCTATAATTTATGAAGTATTCATGCTATTATATTATCAACCTTGGATGTTTTATATGCATTTATATGCTATTTTATATGGTTTTGGCGACTAACCTATTAACCTAGTGCCCAGTGCCAGTTTCTATTTTTTCCTTGTTTTTGAGTTTTACAGAAAAGGAATATCAAATGGACTCCAATTGATGTGCCAATTTTGACGATTTTTTATGAACCAAAAGAAGACCCCAGAGTAAAAGTGTTGGGCCAGGAGAGTCCCGGGGCGTCCACGAGGGTGGGGGGCGCGCCCACCCCCCCCCCCCCCAGGCGCGTGGGCCTGCCTTGGGGACGCCTCGGGCACCTCCTTGACGTGAGACCGACACCAAAAATTCCTATCAATACAGAAACCTTTTAAAATTAACCTATATCGGGAGTTCCACCGCCAGAAGCCTCCGTAGCCACCAAAAACCAATCTAGGCCCTCTCTGGTACCCTGCCGGAGGGGGCCATCATCACCGGAGGGCATGGAGGACGATCCCGGAGGGGCCATCATCACCATGAAGGCCAAGGACCAGAGGGAGAACCTCTCCCCATCTAAGGGGGAGGCCATGGAGGAGGAAGCACAAGGGGGAGAACCTCTCCTCCTCTCTCTTGGTGGCACCGGAGTGCCATCGAGAGGGGAATCATCGCCGTGGTGATCATCTTCATCAACATCACCATCCTCATCTATTTGGCGCGGTCCACTCTCCCGCACCCCGCTGTAATCCCTACTTGAACATGGTGCTTTATGCCACATATTATGATCCAATGATGTGTTGCCATCCTATGATGTTTTGAGTAGATATCTTTTGTCTTTGGGTTGATTGATGATCTAGATTGGTATGAGTTGTATGTTTTACTTTGATGTTTTCCTATGGTGCCCTCCGTGTCGCGCAAGCGTGAGGGGTTCCCGCTGTAGGGTGTTGCAACACGTTCATGATTCTCTTATAGTAGGTTGGTGAGTGACTGAAACACAAACCCGAGTAAGGGGGTTGTTGTGTATGGGAATAAAGAGGACTTGATGCTTTAATGCTATGGTTGGGTTTTACCTTAATGATATTTAGTAGTTGTGGATGCTTGCTAGAGTTCCAATCATAAGTGCATATGATCCAAGTAGAGAAAGTATGTTAGCTTATGCCTCTCCCTCATATGAAACTGCAATAGTGATTACCGGTCTTGTTAACGATTGCCTAGGACAATTCCTCACACCGATCCACCATTATTCCACACTCGCTATTTATAATATTTAGCAATATATTCTAACTTTGTGATAACAGCACCTACTTTTTATATTTTAGCTCTTCGATATCATACAAAGTTATCCTCTTCATACCCACAACATAGTTTTATTTCTCGTTGCTAGTTGGAAGCAAATGTTCGGTGTACGTAAAGTCGTATCAGTGGCAGATAGTGATTGAGAGAACATTGATCTTACCTTTAGCTCCTTGTGGGTTCGACACTCCATACTTATCACTTCCACCTTTGTAAATTGCTACGATGATTCCTTGCACTTTGGGATTATCAAGCTCTTTTCTGGCGCCGTTGAAGGGGAGCAATAGCGTGGGGTTGATATTCTCATGTATGCTTGTTTGCTTTCTTCACTAAGTAGATTTTCTTTTTTATTTTTTGTTTCTGTTTAGTTGTGGGTGAAACATATTTTTTTAAAAGAATGAAAATACCAAAAAAAAACTTGCCTCTCATGCATAAAAAGTTTTTCAAAAAGAGAAGTGATTGGAAAGTTATGCATTGAAGAAGTGAGGGTCGACCTTGAGCACTTGTGTTCATGCTCATGGAAACAATGTAGAATTTTTCATGGAAGTTTCTCTGTAAATAATTATCCCCTTATATATCCATTGTATTATAAAAATAATGTGCCAAGCTTTGGTTTTAGGATGATTAGATTGCTTGTTTACTATGTGCAGAACAAAAACAGAAACTTTGGCTGTAGCGCGTGATTTTACATTTTTTACTGGAAAGTAAAATGGGTATGAAACTTTTTGCACATTACTTATGTATAAATTATTCAAATTGTCAAATGTATTTAATAATTTTTGGAGTTAGAAAAGTTTACTAAACCTTCAGATTACTACAGACTGTCCTGTTTTAGACAGATTCTGTTTTTCGTGTGTTGTTTGCTTATTTTGATGAATCTATGGGTAGTATCGGGGGGTATGAACCATAGTGAGGTTGCAATACAGTAGATATAGTTCTAATATGAAATTGGAATGAGTTTGCAACAGTACCTAAAGGTAGTGATTTGCGTTATTATACTAACGGATCTTACAAAGTTTTTGTTAAAGTTTTTTGTGGATGAAGTGTTCGAACAACGAGGAGTTACCAATGTGAGAAGAATAAAGAGAGGAAAGAGCTCAAGCTTGGGGATTCCCATGGCACCCCAAGTAAATATTCTAAGGATACTCAATCATCTAAGCTTGGGGATGCCCCTGTTGGCATCCCATCTTTCTTCTTCAACAATTATCGGTATACCTCGGTTTTTGTTCTGTTCACATGATTTGTGTCCTGTGTGTTTTTCTTTTTATTTAAAAACCATGCTAGTATGATATGTCCCTTCATCAATTTATAGAATACTTCATGTGCTTCACTTATATCTTCTAAGTATGATCTTATAAAATTGCTCTTTGAGCTTCACCTAAATCTTTTGAGTATGGTTTTCTAGAATGCTTCATGTGCTTCACTTATACATTTTGAGCTTGGACATTGGTTAGTTTATATTAATTGTTGAATGCTCCATGAGCTTCACTTATATCTTTTGGAGTATGAATAATACTATCATTTAAAGAGGGTTTGGAAGAGTGTCAACTCTAGGAACTAGTGATCCCGCTATTCCGAATGAGAAGAATTTTGCTTATGTGGAGAGTAGAAAATTTTCTATGCTTGTAGATCATGAAAAGAATGGTTTATGTGATGGTTATGTTGTTGAATTCATTCATGATTCTACTGAAAATTATCATGAGTGAGGAATATATGCTTATAGGAGTTGCAATAATATCAAGTTTCCTCTTTATGTGCTTAAAGTTTTGAAGTTATCCTTGTTTTTCCTTCCTATGCTAGTTGATTCTTGTTCCCATAAGTTGTGTACTCACAAAATCCCTAGGCATAGGAAGTGGGTTAGGTTTAAATTTCTAGTCATATTCTTCATGATGCTCTCTTTATGTTTCAATTCTTATCTTTTATGTGAGCATCATTGAAATCATCATGCCTAGCTAAAAGGCATTAAAGAAAAGCGCTTGTTGGGAGACAACCCAATATTTACCCTTAATCTTTTTGTGTGTTCTCATGATTAAGCTACTTTATTAATCATGTATTATAGCTTTTGTTTCAATAAAGTGCCAATTAAGACCTTTGGGAAGACTTGGGTGAAAGTTAATGTGATCTTGCTGTGAAAAACAGAAACTTTGTGCTCACGAGATTTGCTGCCATTTTTTATTGGACAGTGCGATTAGATTGGTTCTTTTTGAAGAAGATTAATAGACAAATTCCTCACGTCCACCAATTTATTTCATGTTTGTTTGAGTAGCAGAAGTATGGTTAGTGTTCAGATCATTACAGACTGTTCTGTTTCTGACAGATTCTGTTTTCATTGCATAGTTTGCTTGTTTTCTAGTTTCTATGACTTATATTCCTCAATATAAATTGTAGAAATGATATGGTACAGTAGGCATTGTGTGAGAACAATTATGATCCTTGTCTTTGACAGTACCAAAGTAAATGGTTTACTCTTTATCATACTAACCTATCTCACGAAGTTCCGCTAAGTTTTGTGTGATTGAAGTTTTCAAGCTTTGGGTGAGATATCGATATAAGGAGAATAAGGAGTGGAAAGACCCTAAGCTTGGGGATGCCCAAGGCACCCCAAGGTAATATTCAAGGAAGACTCAAGCACCTAAGCTTGGGGATGCCCCGGAAGGCATCCCCTATTTCGTCTTCAAAATTATCGGTATACCTTACTCGGAGCTATATTTTTATTCGTCACATGATATGTGTTTTGCTTGGAGCATATTTTCAATTTTACTTGCTGTTTTAATAAAATCATTGGATCTGAATTACTAAATAAAAAAGAATCCTCCCATGGGTAGTTAATTATTTGACTACTCAGTGTCCTTCAATATTATCTTTTGGAGTAGTTTGTCATTTACTCACGTGCTTCACGTATATCCTATGAGTAAATGGTTGAATAATTGAATATCGTAAATCTGAATTTATATATGTTTCATATGCTTATACCATGGGGAGTAATGACTTCACATAGAATAAGTATATGTAGTAAACTTATTGAAAGTTAGCAAACTTAGAATTTGTCACTTGAACAATTCATGAAAGAATATTGAAGGAAGAGAGATTTCACATATAAATACACTATCTTGGACATCTTTTGTAATTGTGAGCACTCATTAAAATATGACATGCTAAAAGGTTGATGTCGGACAAGGAAGACAACGTAATGGGTTATGTTTTCTTATATCTGAAATAAAGTATATTGTCTTGGATCATCCAACATGTTGAGCTTGCTTTTCCCCCTCATGCTAGCCAAATTCTTTGCACCAAGTAGAGATACTACTTGTGCTTCCAAACATTCCTTAAACCAGTTTTGCCATGAGAGCTCACCATACCTACCTATGGATTGAGTAAGTTCCTTCAAGTAAGTTGTCATCGGTGCATGCAATAAAAATTGCCCTCTAAATATGTACGATCTATTAATGTGGAGAAAATAAGCTTTATACAATCTTGTGATGTGGAAGAAATAAAAGCGACGAACTGCATAATAAAGGTCCATATCACAAGTGGCAATATAAAGTGATGTTCTTTTGCATTAAGATTTTGTGCATCCAACCATAAAAGCGCATGACAACCTCTGCTTCCCTTTGCGAAGGGCCTATCTTTTACTTTTATCTTCTACCTTATGCAAGAGTCATGGTGATCTTCACCTTTCCTTTTTACATTTTATCCTTTAGCAAGCACATTGTGTTGGAAAGATCCTGATATATATATATCCAATTGGATGTAAGTTATCACGAACTATTATTGTTGACATTACCCTTGAGGTAAAAGTTGGGAGGCGAATCTATAAGCCCCTATCTTTATCTGTGTCCGATTAAAACTTTGAACCCATAAATATCACGTGAGTGTTAGCAATTGTTTGATGACTGAGAATATAGTTTGTATGTGGAGTTTGCTAAATCAAAGCTCTGACATAGACCCTTCTTGAAAATAAGATGAATTGCAATTGTTTGATGACTGAGAATATAGTTTGTTAGTTTCAAGAGAGTTTATGATCTATACTTTTAACATGTGAATAGCTTGTTACTTGATCATGAAAAGTTTTATGAAAATGAGCTATTGTTATGATATATAATGATGCTAGAAAAATTGATTGGAACTATCATTGATGAAACTTATGCACTTGCTAGCATTCACACTTCATAAATTATTTCCTTTATCATTTACCTACTCCAGGACGAGCAGGAATTAAGCTTGGGGATGCTGATACATCTCCAACGTATCTATAATTTATGAAGTATTCATGCTATTATATTATCAACGTTGGATGTTTTATATGCTATTTAATATGGTTTTTGGGACTAACCTATTAGCCTAGAGCCCAGTGCCAGTTTTTGTTTTTTTCCTTGTTTTTGAGTTTTACAGAAAAGGAATATCAAACGGAATCCAATTGATGTGCCAATTTTGATGATTTTTTATGAACCAAAAGAAGACCCCAGAGTAAAAGTGTTGGGCCAGGAGAGTCCCGGGGCGTCCACGAGGGTGGGGGCGCGCCCACCCCCCCCCCCAGGCGAGTGGGCCTGCCTCGTGGACGCCTTGGGCACCTCCTTAACGTGAGACCAACACCAAAAAATCCTATAAATACAGAAACATCGGAAAATTAACCTAGATCGGGAGTTCCGCTGCCAGAAGCCTCCGTAGCCACCGAAAACCAATCTAGGCCCTCTCTGGTACCCTGCCGGAGGGGCCCATCATCACCGGAGGGCATGGAGGAGGATCCCGGAGGGGCCATCATCACCATGAAGGCCAAGGACCAGAGGGAGAACCTCTCCCCATCTAAGGGGGAGGCCATGGAGGAGGAAGCACAAGGGGGAGAACCTCTCCTCTCTCTTGGTGGCACCGGAGTGCCATCGAGAGGGGAATCATCGCTGCAGTGATCGTCTTCATCAACATCACCATCCTCATCTATTTGACGCGGTCCACTCTCCCGCACCCCACTGTAATCCCTACTTGAACATGGTGCTTTATGCCACATATTATGATCCAATGATGTGTTGCCATCCTATGATGTTTTGAGTAGATATCTTTTGACTTTGGGTTGATTGATGATCTAGATTGGTATGAGTTGTATGTTTTACTTTGATGCTGTCTTATGGTGCCCTCCGTGTCGCGCAAGCATGAGGGGATCCCGCTGTAGGGTGTTGCAATACGTTCATGATTCGCTTATAGTGGGTTGGTGAGTGACTGAAACACAAACTCGAGTAAGGGGGTTGTTGCATATGGGAATAAAGAGGACTTGATGCTTTAATGCTATGGTTGGGTTTTACCTTAATGATCTTTAGTAGTTGCGGATGCTTGCTAGAGTTCCAATCATATGTGCATATGATCCAAGTAGAGAAAGTATGTTAGCTTATGCCTCTCCCTCATATGAAACTGCAATAGTGATTACCGGTCTTGTTAACGATTGCTAGGACAATTCCGCACACCGATCCACCATTATTCCACACTCGCTATTTATAATATTTAGCAATATATTCTAACTTTATGATAACAGCACCTACTTTTATATTTTAGCTCTCCGATATCATACAAAGTTATCCTCTTCATACCCACAGCAAAGTTTTACTTCTCGTTGCTAGTTGGGAGCAAACATTCGGTGTACGTAGAGTCGTATTAGTGGCAGATAGGGCTTGAGAGAATATTGATCTTACCTTTAGCTCCTTGTGGGTTCGACACTCCATACTTATCACTTCCACCTTTGGAAATTGCTACGATGATTCCTTTGGAAATTGCTCACTAGTCTTTTTCGGGTCATCCGACGACCTCTATTAAGGCAGGCGTGACCACAAGGACTGGAGGTGTCCCTTGCTTGATACCGGCTCTGCGTAATGAGCGTTTGCCCAAAGATTTCTAGGGGCCTCGAGAGGTGCCTAATTACACGACCGATTTACAACCAGGGGCATGGATTGAAAACTATGAGATGGCCATGGAACTACTGGAGGCCAGTGACGCGGCAATGGCCAAGTACTTCACCATGATGTTGGATGGAACGGCCCGCACTTGGTTGAAGGGGCTGCCACCCAATTCCATTGGTTCATGGGCACAATTAAAAGCCCGGTTTATTCAGAATTTCAAAGACACATGCAAGCAACCCATGTCAATTGTGTATTTGACTAATTGTAAGCAAGAGTAGGGTGAGTCCACGACCCATTGGGTGCGCCGGGTCAAAGCCATAATACATTCATCTGATAAGATGGATGCCGGCTCTGCAGTCTTAATGTTGGAGAAAAATTGTTGTTTTACGCCTCTGAAACAGAAGCTGGGGCGGCTCAAGCACGATTGTAATGACATGGGCTAGCTAATGGTGGCTTTAGTCAAGTACGCCGACTCTGATAGTACCAAGGATCCCGAGTCTGACGATGAAAAGACAGGGAAGGGGAAGAAGAACGGCAATGCCAAGGGTCATCAGCATAACCCGACGAATCAAGGAGGCAATAATAAGCATAAGGCTGACGGTGGCTCGGAGTTTGTGGCTAACACCAATGCACAGGGCAACACTCAGCGATGTAACGGGAGGCCACCTCCTCGGTCCGGCGGGTCAGGTCCCACTCTTGAGCAGCTCTTAAATGAGCCCTGTCCAAGGCACGGTACTCAGCATAAACCGGCCACTAACCTATGGAAGGACTGTACAATCATGAAGGCTTTCAAGAACTCTAACATGTTCAATAGCAATCATGGCCTGGGCGGCGGCTCAGGTGGTGGCGGTTCAAATTCCAATTTTCAAGGCTCTCAAGGAAATCAAGGTGGCTATAATCAGCAATCTGGCCAGGGAGGTCAGCAACATCATCAGCAATCTGGATATCAGAGCAATCCAAAGCAGTTGAATAGAGGACAATATCATGTGTTCACCACTAGTTTGTGCAGACGGGACCAGAAGCTTCATAAGAGGGCTGTGAATGCTGTTGAGCCGGCAGTCCCTCGTTATTTGAGATGGTCTGAGTAGCCTATTCTATGGAGTAGGGAATATCACCCTCCCCGGGTTGACAATCCGGGTCACCTGGCCTTGGTGGTGGCACCTCAGGTTGGTGGATATAAATTCACTAAAGTACTCATGGACGGAGGCAGTAGCATCAACATCCTCTATTATGAGACTTTCCGTTGCATGGGGTTGACTGACAAAAATCTTAAGACGTCCAACACTGTTTTCCATGGAGTGGTGCCTAGTAAGTCGGCGTACCCAGTGGGTAAGATTGAACTGGATGTAGCCTTTGGAGATGAGCATGATTCTAGGGCCGAGAAGTTAACTTTTGAAGTGGTCAAAATCAAGAGCCCGTATCACGCCATGTTTGGACAACCGGCTTATGCCAAGTTCATGGCACGACCGTGTTATGTTTATTTGCAGCTTAAAATGCCGGGTCATAAGGGCACCATCACAGTGCATGGGAGTCAGAAGATAGCCTTGGAATATGAGGAAGGCGATGCTGCTTACGCCGAATTTGTTTGTGCAACAGAGGAGTTGAAGTTCTACAAGGACAATGTTGACCCGGCGTACATGACATCTTTGAAAAATCCAACTACGGAACATGAGCCGGTGCTGAAGGTTAAGTCAGCTGATGACACCAAGGTTGTCAATTTTGTTCCAGGTGACTCATCTAAACAGTTTAGTATCAGTGCTAATGTGGATCCCAAATAGGAAAGCGCACTCATCGAGTTCATTTGTGAGAACCGGGAAATCTTCAAATGGAAACCTTTTGACATGTTGGGTGTACGGAGAGAACTTGCTGAGCACACTCTCAATATTGATCCAAAATTTAAGCCGGTCAAGCAGTTTCTTCGGCGGTTCAATGAGGAGAGGCACAAGGCCATTGGTTAAGAAGTGGCCCGGCTCTTGGCGGCCGGTTTCATTATTGAAGTTTTTCATCCATAGTGGTTGGCTAACCCGGTGTTCGTGCTTAAAAAGAACGGCACCTGGCGTATGTGTGTGGATTACACAGACTTGAACAAGGCTTGTCCGGCTGATCCTTTTGCTCTCCCTCGTATTGATCAAATCATTGATGCTACGGCGGGTTGTGAGCGTTTGAGCTTTTTGGATGCTTATTCTGGTTATCATCAGATCAAGATGGCAGTTAAGGACCAGGAGAAGATGGCTTTTATTACTCCGTTTGGAGCCTTCTGCTATGTGTCTATGCCTTTCGGGCTTAAGAGTGCCTAGGAGACTTATCAGTGATGTGTGCAGAACTGTCTTCACAATCAGATTGGGCGCAATGTTCATGCTTATGTGGAAGATATTGTGGTGAAGTCCAGAGAGAAGGATACCTTGATAGATGATCTGAAGGAAACCTTTGATAACCTCCAGGTCTACAAGATGATGCTTAACCCGGCCAAGTGTGTTTTTGGAGTACCAGCGGGCAAGCTTTTGGGTTTTCTGGTTTCTAGCAGAGGCATCGAGGCTAACCCGGAGAAGATCAAAGCAATCACATCTTTGGCTAAGCCGGCGTGCATCAATGATGTTCAGTGTTTGGCGGGTCGTATTGCTGCTTTAAGCCGGTTCATGAGCCGGTTAGGTGAGAAGGCCATACCGCTGTATCAAATGATGAAGAAGACAGACGATTTTGTCTAGAGTGATGCTGCTAACGCCGTCTTTGAAGATCTGAAGAGACAGCTCGCTGAGCCGCCGGTCCTTGCTGCTTCTATTGATAAAGAGCCATTATTGTTATATGTGGCTGCTAACACATGTGCTGTCAGTGTGGCCATGGTAGTAGAGCGCAAGGAGGCTGGCAAGGAATATCTGGTTCAACGGTCGGTTTACTACGTCAGTGAGGTGCTCATTGAGTCCAAACAGAGATATCCATATTGGAAGAAACTTGTTTATGGGGTGTTCATGGCGAGCCGGAAGCTTAAGCATTATTTTAGGGTCATCCCATCCCCGTGGTTAGTTCTGCTCCTTTAGGAGATATCATTCAAAATAGAGAAGCCACAGGACGAGTTTCCAAGTGGGCCATTGAACTTGGGCCTCATGGTTTAAAGTATGTGCCACGCACTTCTATCAAGTCTCAAGCACTAGTGGACTTCATCAATGATTAGACAGAGCTGTAGATGCCTGAAGAGAAGCCGGACAACACCTATTGGACTGTTCATTTTGATGGATCCAGGCAATTAGAGGGCTCGGGGGCTGGAGTTGTTTTAGCCTCCCCTCGAGGTGACAAATTTTGTTATGTGCTACGGTTGATGTTTCCAAGTACTAACAATGCAGCTGAGTATGAGGCTTTGCTCCATGGTCTTCGGATGGCTAAGGAGATGAGCTTGAGCCGGGTAAGGTTCTTTGGCGACTCAGATTTGGTGGCTCAACAAGTATCAGGCAAGTGGGATTCCAAAGATCCTCTCATGGCGACTTATCGCTGTGAGGTTGATGCCATTGCTGGACACTTCAAGGGTTACCAAGTAGAACACATTGATCGTAGAAAGAATGAAGCGGCCGATGCTTTAAGCCGGCTGGGGTCTCAGCGTAAGCCGGTGCCACCTAACACTTTCTTAGATGTTCTGCATAACCCTTCTGTCAAGTTGCCTACAGAGGAAGACTTGGATGTTCCAGACCCAGAAGCACAATTGGTGGCGGCTCTTCACGTCATCCCAGATTGGACAGTGCCATATTTGGCTTATATGACCCGGGGCGAGTTGCCTGAGGATGAAACCTTGGCTAGACAGATAACCCGGCAGTCTAAATCAATGACAATTGCCAATGGTGAGTTGCATCATCGCAGTGTCACAGGGGCATTTCAACAATGTGTCTCTCCTGAGGAAGGTCAAGAAATTCTTCGTGAAATCCATGAAGGAGATTGTGGCTATCATGCCGGTTCAAAGTCCCTTGTAGACAAAGCCTTCTGTCATGGTTTTTACTGGCTCATGGCTCACGCTGATGCGGAGGATCTGTTCAGTAGGTGTGATGGTTTTCAGAAATTGTCATGACGGGCACATGTGCTGGCTCAAGAATTGTGGATGATTCCAATTACCTGGCCGTTTGCAGTATGGGGGCTCGACATGGTTGGACCTTTCAAAAGATCCAAAGATAAAAAGACACACCTTTTGGTGGCAGTTGACAAATTCACAAAGTGGGTTGAGGCAGAGCCGGTTAGTAAGTGTGATGTAGCCACATCGGTTCAATTCATGAAAAAGGTAATCTTTCGTTTTGGCTTTCCACACAACATTATAACTGACAATGGTACTAATCTGTCCAAGGGTGCTATGGAGGAGTTCTGCCAACGTGAGCATATACAGCTTGATGTTTCATCAGTAGCTCACCCCCAATCCAATGGTCAAGCTGAAAGAGCCAATCAGGAAATCTTGAAAGGTCTCAAGCCCCATCTTATGGTTCCTTTACAACGGACACCGGGTTGTTCAGTGGAGGAGTTACCCTCTGTGATATGGAGCATCAATACTACCCCTAACAGGTCTATGGGTTATATGCCTTTCTTCATGGTTTACGAAGCAGAGGCAGTCCTGCCTAGTGACATCCATCATGACTCGACCCGCATGGTGGCTTACGTTGAAACTGATAACGAACAAGCCTGTGAGGATGCACTTGACCTGTTAGATGAAGAGCGTGACTTAGCAGCAGCCCATTCGGCAATTTACCAACATGACCTGCGCCGTTATCACAGCCGCCGAGTTAAGTCCATAACCTTTCAGGAAGGTGACTTGGTGCTCCGGCTCATCGAAGATCAAACTGATGCACACAAATTATCCCCACCATGGGAAGGACCTTTTGTGATCAGCAGGAACTTGAACAATGGGTCATACTACCTTATCGATGTTCGATAGCACAAAGACTCACGTAAGTCAGAGGAAGAGACCCGCCGACTGTGGAATATTGCTCATCTTTGGCCTTACTATACTTAAGCCACCGGCTCTCCTGATGTACATACTTTGACATTGTATATATTATGATAAGTAATAAAGCAGGACCTCTGTCCTTTTCATCCTCAATAATCACATGCCTTCATCATTATAATTTCAAAATGACCATTTGGGGGTTGATTGTGTTCAAATCTAGCTTAACCCTTTGGTCCGGCTCATGATCATATTCGAATCTAGCCGTTAAACCATATGATCACTAGGGGACTTCCTGTTCAAACATAGGTCGTATTCGAACCAAAGAGAACATAGCTGCCGGTACCCTCTTGATCGGCGCAATGCCAAACTCACTAGGGGGCATCTTGATTGTATTCGAATCATAGCTTAACCCCCTTTGGGTCCGACTTTGATCGTGTTCGAATCAGAGTCGTTAAAAAATTCTCAAGGTAATTTGGGGGCTTACTATTCAAACATAGGTCGTATTCGAACCAAAGAGAACATATCTATTGGTACCCTCTTGATCGGCGCAACGCCAAAGCCACTGGGGGCTACATGATCGTATTCGCATCCTAGCTTAACCCCTTTGGTCCGGTTTACTGATTGTATTCGAATCAAAAGCCTCCAATTTTTTCTTTTTTATGTGACTTACGTTTTTGAAAGGCAATCTTTGTTTTTTATTTTGCGGCTTTTCATTTAGATCTAAGTATAAGTATGGTTTCAATTTAACCCGGCTTGGTTTTTGACGATAAGTCCCCAGTGCATGAAAATTATCATACATGTGGAAGTATTGGCCTATAAAAGATTGGGTTATCACCATTACTGTTCGGATCACATGAACCGGCAGTGCAAATTCAAGATCACAGGTATGATATTGCCATTTTGTTTCACAGTTAAAATTCATAACAGGCTTATCTATGTCTCTTCTTTCAATATTAATGGTCGTATGTCAGATATTATGACCCACCTTGTGGTAAGACACCAATATAATTCAATATCATAGGAATGATATATTTCATGTTGATTATTCTTGCATCCAGCCTTGGTTATACAGCTATGTTGGTTTCCATGGTTGTGTATTGGGCGTTATGACCCGTCCGGCGATAAACCGCCAGGACAGTTTTTATATATTGCATGCAGGAACAGATTCAACACTACTAATATTATAAGGGATGGATAGCATATCTTCACATGACGGACAAAAGTGTTGTACGCAGCACAATATGCACGATGGCATAAGAAGAACATGAAGTTTTAAGCTAGCCTATTACATGGCATTTGGAGCCCAAAAGGATAAATACTGCTTTTACTCTCGCACATAGCAGATGATAAACTGGAGCCGGTTCATGAATCCTGGTCAGGTTGAATGGATGGTTGCGACTCATCCCTTGCCGGTTCGTCCTCCTCCACCATTTGGAAATTGGGTTTGGACCAATCAAAGCCATGAAGGGCGACGAACTCAGCCTCGTCGTTAATCAGACCAGACGGGTCAATTTCAGGGGCGAAAGTGTGCTACCGAACCAGCGGGATTAAGTCCGTCACTTTATAGGACTGAGTGGCCATCTTCTTATTTTCTGCATCAAAATCCGGCTGATACTTGGTGAGATTGGTTTCTTCAGCAATAATGGTGGCATGAGGATGAATCTCTTTCACACAGGCAGCAAAGTCTTCTTGATTGAAGGGACTTCCATCTTCCTTAAAGCTGGGGTACCCCCTGGCTACGTCTGTCGGGTCTAACTCCGGCACCCAGGCTTTGGAGCGGCTCAAAGCAGTTATAGCTTCGGCTCTCGCACAAGAACGCTTGACTTCCTGAAACCTGGCAGGTAAGATGGATAGCTTCTTCAAGACATCACTTAATAAGTTTGGTCCTTGGTTCACTGGGGAGATAATGGCAAGAGCCCGCTGAGCTCTAGTATACAATTGCTCCACAAGAGTGTAAACCGCCTTGAGCTTTATCAGATTATCTTGACTCAGATTGCTGCTCCGAGGACCTGTGAAGTTTTCCCAATGAGTTAAGTAGGCGGCTTACATTATGGTGACAAATATAGACTTTGAGTAAGTAATGAGGTGATTTACCGAAGATTGCAGAAACCATCTGAGACACACGGTTCTTTAAACCGGTGAGTTCAGCGGTAACTTTTTTTAGAGCCGCCTTGGCCATTTCAGCACGCTGCGTCAGGGCAGTCTTCTCACCGGCCCAAGCCTTTTTCTCTATACTAAAACCGGTCTTCAGTTTCTCTGCTTGAGACACACTCAATTGGAGTTTGGATTCAGTTTTCTTTGTTTCAGTCTCCTGAGTCGACAGCCGGGTCTTGGTTTCAACAATTGGGATTCCAATTCTGCGGTTGCATCCTGTATACATAATAAGGTTGTTAGTTTCATGGCAGATTATAAAAGCAAGTCCCAAGTATTTTTTCAAGCAATAACACTTGGCACTTGGGGGCTAATGTCTGTCAGCGTAATTTTATTGTCAAAGGAATTGGATTTTTTCCAGAAGTCCCAAGTGCTTTGCAAGCAAAGACCACTTGGCACTTAGGGACTAATGCACTTTGCTGTTTTGCCTACCAAAGGTAAGCCGGATATGTTATTGATAGCCTCAGCCGGCTCATAGAAATATCTGGTCAAAGTATTTGTCTCTTCCATATTGGCTACTAGGACCGGCTCATTCATACTGATTAAATCAGCCCTTGGGGACTACACATGCAAATTGAAAAAATTATCAGCATCCGGTTTAGTTGTAAACGGGGAATCGAAAGGAGTCTAAGGCAAAGGCTTATAAGTCTATTAAAAGTCTACAGATCATTCACTCTTATCATACTCCGCAGACTTGGGGGCTGCCAGGGTACATAACTTATATAAACCATAGAACATACCTCATATTTCTGATACAACTGTTTGACCATTTCAATCTCTGAGTCACGGCTGGAGTTGACTTGGCTAAGATAGCCAGATAGTACTTCACCAATACTCAGCTGGATGTAGTGGGAGACATCAAACCTCACATTCTGCCTATCCATGTCTTCTTGCTTTGTGGAGTGTCTTGCCAGCACAGTTGGATTCCCGGTTCAACCAATCTTCTACCGGTGATTAAAACATCATTGCCGTAAGTCTTCGGCGGGTTAGCCGAGCTTGATGGTTCAACAGTGGATGGATTAAGAATGGTTTTCTCAATAGACGGCTCAGGAAGATCTGATTAAACATTGATAGCAGGGTCTTCTGGTGCTTCAGTTTGTTCCGGGGCAAGAGTCGGCTGTGCCGGTTCAGCGGCTTTTGGATCCTCAGCCGGTTTTGCTACCTTTGCTTTCTTGGGCTTTGCTTGACCATGAAAAAGAATTTGATGAGTCAGTATAACGATATGGGCATAAAGGTGCAGAAGAAGTATAATTATCTTTACCCGGGGGCGGTCTTAAAAGCCGGCAGCTGAGTTTGTGAAGAATCACTAGAGGAGGAACGAGCAATCTCCTGCAAAAATGGAATTATAGTTGAGTGCACTACAAAAAAATACACTTCCGTGATGATACGTGTTTGTCACAGTAGGTCGCGTTTTCTGTCATGCATGTACATCCATGACGATTTTATGACAAAATCAAGATAGTCATACCTGTGCTGTCGTAGAAGTGTTCCATGACATTACCAAAATTATCATCACGGAAGTGTCCACTTCCATGACAATAAATCGCGCGTCACAGAAGTGCTTTCGTCAAGGGTGACCGACACCTGGCATCCACCGTAACGGAACACTGTTAAGCTATCGGGTCGGGTTTTGGATCCGATAACCCATTAACAGCCCCGACCAATGGGGATTTTCCATGTGTAAAATCATCATTGGCTGGAGGAAACACGTGTCGGCTCACCGTTGGGACAGATGTCATCCGCTCATTGGACCAAAGGCGCCTATGATACAGCGACACGTGGCACGGCCCAACAGAGGCCCATTCCTGTGAAAAGGCCAGCCCGTTTGACTTGGTCAAAAGGTGGCGGGCCGACCCACGGAAAGCCTGTTAACGGCCTGTTCGCATATAGCCCATTTACAGCCCACTAACCCAGGGGCCATTACGCCCTATCCGAATTAGGCCCAGTAGCGTCATCTGGGCCGTCCAATATGATTCAGCCCATTTTAACTTCCAGCTCATGTGTGGCCCATGACTTCTTTCGGCCCATATGAGGACCTTTGTAACTCTTGGCCCATTAATGGCCCGTGGTGAAACTGGCTCGTAATATACATTGTACCACTTTATACCCATTAACGGCCCGTTATTCCATTGGGCCGTTTCCAGCCCAAGTTATCTTTCGGCCTTCTCAGGCCCATTGACTCTTGGGCTCATTTGCAGCATTCGGTTACATACGGCCCATTACTGCCATTTTCTGCCTGTGGGCCAAATTCAGCCTATCGTTATAGTCGGCCCGTTTGCGGACCGTTAATACGTTGGGCCGTTCTCATGTAAAAAAACCCCATTGGGCTGTTTTCATAGAGTTATCAAATACGGCCTATTAACGGCCCGTTATGGTCCATGAATAGTACGGCCCATGATTGGCAAAATGATGATACGCCCCTTAGAAGGCCCATGGATCCTACGGCCCGTATGAGGCCCATGGATAGTACGGCCCATAGAAGGCCTACGGATCGTACGGCCCGTAGAAGGCCCATGGACCCTAAGGCTCGTATAGAAGGCCGATGGATCCTATGGACGGACGAAGGCCCATGGATCATACGGCCTGCAGGAGGCCCATGGTTACAACAGTCCGTGTGTTGCCATGATTATTTTGGCCTAGTTACCAAAAATAGGCTATTGTGGCCACTAGAAAAAAATAGAAAAAGAACTGCAGTGACTACAAGCAAACAACTAAACAAGACAATAAGAAAATAAATAAGCAAGCAATTAACGCTAGCCTATTACCGCTATTACACATATTACATCCACTGGGCATCAAAGTTCGCCACCAGTGCAAATATAGGGAACAAAGCAGCACATTACATACACTGGCCGTCAAAATTGGCCACCAGTGCAAATAAACGCGGCAGCAAAACAAGAGCATAACTGAAACAACTTCAGAAGAGCTCAAGAAACGTTATCCTGGGTATCCACCATGCTGGCAATAAGCTTAGCGAGCTGATTAGCTTTGTCCTGTTTGGCGCTAAAATCCTCCAACGCTTGCTGTTGCACCAGAAACTATGCATCTGAATGCTCCAGGGACTTCCGCAGTCCTTCCGCTTCTTGTCACAGCACAGCTAGTCGATGTCTTTCAGCTTGTAGTTAAGACTCAAGAAATCGAACTGATTCAGACAGTGAGTTTGAATAGCTTGTGCAAGCGGTAGTGGCCAGTAACTCGAACACTAAACCAAGACAGGACTTTGGGGTTGTCTCGCTGTCTTCAAGATAGTCTTCCTTAGCTATTTTATCAGCTTTGTTGGAGACCAACAAGGATGTGTCACTATCCTGAACCTTATCTGCATTACTTCCTTTACCATTGCTTAATAAGGCACTCTTCCCCAATATTCTGTCAGCATTCTAAAAGAAGAAACAAGCAGACACATAACAAGTTTAGCATGTACTAGTATATGAAACTCATTTCGGTGAACCAGTTCACTAGTAAGGTGGACAGGATTAAACTACCAAGTCTTCTATTGCCAAGTACTAGTACATAATAAAAGCATCAAACAAACATATATCTATGTCATATGGTCACTACATTGTCTTGCCAAATCAAAATAGAGACACGGTTCAAATCATATCAGTTCAAGACAAAGCAGTAGTGAAAGAATACAAAGCGTGGGAAACTACACGGCAGAACAAGATTTCAGATGGGTACCACGGGTCTACATGTACAACAACACTATTGGCTCTGTTGTGATGCTAGTAATGTGCATGATATGAAAGTCAACTGTATACACAATTGGAAGTGAAATCAACAAAGCTATTGATAAGAGCAAACCTGTTAAAGAAACATGCGTGAACATACCTGTTGTGCCATTGGAGTTTCTATTGGATCCTTCAATTTAAAAATAAGTTTGTATGAGTAAATACAGTGATACAAGAGCAAAGCAATCATAGTTAAAAAAGGCGCGCCTAGGCTCTAGGTATTGGCAAAACGCATTGCGCATAACTACGCATAATCTGTGCATAACTGCGCATAAGCATGCGCTTTGGTCAGTAAAGCGCAAGGCGGTGGCAAAAAGCACAATTAACGCCTAGCGCTTTTTTGAACTATGATAGCAATGGAATCTTAAATTAGAACAGTTGTTCTTCAGGTTTAGGCACTTGTTCTACATGAACAGAGTACAGTAAGACGCAAGAATATAGTACTTCAAAATAGAAAATGAGCTCATAGACCTTACCACATTCTTGGTTCGGGACCAGTACAGAACAAGGCGTTCCCAGTCATCGTCCAGTAAATGTGTCTCAGGAGAACGTAAGGGAATTTGATGAGTTTCTTTGCCGGTGAAGTACGTTTTCTTCAGGTAATTCCGATACTGCCACCAAGCATTCTTGAAGATAGCAGAGGTATTAGCACAGGTTACCTCATCCTGAGTTTCCAAATCGTTCCTTCTCTATAGAGAAAAATGGGAAAATTTACTGTATTATAACCATCATGGAGGTAGGATGTATGGGACGAAGCAAAGTAATTGCCATGAATAACATTACTTACACATAACTCCTGGATAAACACCTGCAACTGGCATTTTCCTTCATCTTCAGTATAATATTTCCAATATGGGAAGATACACACATACGATTTAACAACATCAAATGCGATATATGCTAAACTACGACTAGCTGGTTGTGCTTCCTCCACAGGAATAGGCGTATTAACTGGTGGAGTTGGGGTTCGCCGTGATAGTACTGGCCCTTTGGACACTGGAGCTGCCTTACTAACTGCTCTTGTTTGGGAGCTCTGTGGTGGAGATGGTGCTGTGTCAACAGGAACTGGGTTACTATCGGCTGGGGTTGGGGTCAGATTGGGTGAAGCTGGTTCTCTGTCCATCGTTGTAGGGGTACAATCTGCGAGAGTTTGGGTTATGTGTGGTAGGGCTGGTTCTTGTGCATGTACAACCGGGGTGCTATATCCACCAAGAGGTAGCATTGTTTTATTTGAAGACCGTGTTTTTAGTCCACTAGATACTGGCATCACCCGCTCCAATTCAAATGGCTGATAAACAGGAAACATAGTTGAATGTACAGACATTGTATGAGAGACAGATGCAATAGATAGTGTGGAAAAAAGAGGGCATGAAATAGTTGACATGCATATTGTTTAACTAAAACGGATAGCATGACATAATTTAACATATATGATGTCTATCTAAACTGGATAGCATAGCATAACATAATTCAAAGATATGATGAATAACTAAACAGGATCGCATGACATAATTCACCTACATGTTATCTAAGTAATCAGGATCGCATCATTTAATTCACATATGTGATTTATATGCTAAACAGAGGGCATTCGATATGATGTCTGAACTAAGAACATGGTGTTAAATATTGTGTATATGATGTCTAAACTATGCAATGCAAGACACCGTATGCATGATATGAGCATTATAACCGTGCCAAGTTAGAGCATACACCTCAGTGAGGGAATAGGATTGGTCATCTGTCTCTGAATCCATCTCTGAGGAGCTATGGGGACCCAACAAGAGATCTGCTTCGACAGGTAGCACTGTCTGCTCTAAAGGCCTTGTTTTCACTCCAGATTTTTCCATCTCCCACCCAAATGGTTGATTCACAAGAAGAGTAGTTTAATGTACAAACATTCTCAACAAATGGAAATGTAATGAAGAAAAGGATGGGCAAGATATCATTCAAATATATGATGCCAGGTTAAACAGGATGGCATTGCACATTTCACATATATTATGGCGGACTAAAAGACATGAGACTGCATAATTCCCATATATGATATAGAAACTAAACAGGTGGCATTACAGAACATGTCTAAACTAAGAAGATGACATATATGATGTCAAAAATAGGCACTGCAAGGCAACATATGCATGATATGACTAACATCATCATGCCAAGGTAGAGCAAACACCTTGGGGGGTAAATAGGAGTGGTCAGCGGCGTCTGAATCTGCCTCAGAACAGATATCTTCCTCTGGATTACAATCTGGAGAGGGGTGGAGAGGGTTTGCCATTGAACCCACCATGGAGCGATGTCTGCATGACATTGTATTACCGCGCAAAACTCTTCTCTTTTTCTCTACAAGTTCAGCATGACTGTGTACAATATCTGACATGCATACGAAAAAAATATGGTGAGATTATGTAAGGAGAGCATGCAGAAATTTAGAGTGATGGTAACAACTAGTGGATCGACGTTTTTTCGTTGAGCCAAAATAGCCCTAATGGATCGACGTGAATGTATAGTAATAAGTGATCCAACAAGTGTACAACCTCTTTGCCGTAGTCGTGTCGATCTCAGCATCGTTGGGTTGGTCGCTGAAGCAGTTGAGGCAGAGGTGGCTATCAGAGGTGTGGAGGAATATCTGAGGAATTTGTAGACGGTGTCCAGGGCACTGCTCTGTTGTGATGGATCATTCTGTCGTTGGAGCAGCTCCGGTGAGCCGTAAGACGTCAAGGCTGAAGCAGCACAAGACAGACATCATCAATCTCAAGTGGGATTCTAATAGCATCTCCAATAGATGATGTAAAATGGATGTAAAATTAACATCACCAAAAACCACCTGACTACAACAGATGAGGTAAAAACTATTGACTCTGAACTTAACTGTCGAAACTGAAATTTATTGTGGAATCTGAATGCTACTGTCGAAACTGAACGCAATGGTAGCAGAGAGGCATTTGACATGTAGTTTAGGGAGGGCCTGCAGTTCATCTTCAACCTGCACCCCATAAGCCGCTAGCCACCACCGGCCGAACCGCCGGCCCCAGCACCGCCTCGCCGCCCCGAAACAACTCGCCACCGCCGCCCCGGCCAGCCCTCTAGGCCCCCCGCCCCCACCCTGAACCCTAAGATAGATAGTGGGGTACTCTCTGGCGAGCCCCCGTCCCCGCTGCGGGTGGTTCTTCCTTAACTCCAGCAAGCCCCCCCAACCCCTAAAAATTGACTGATCAAAAAGTCGATTAAGTCGACTGAAATGTGGCTTAATCGGAGCAGAGCAGCAGCACGAGCGAGGGGGAGAGCAGCAGCAGCTGGGCGAGTGAGCGATCGAGCGAGAGCCGGAGCAGTAGCAGCAACACGAGCGAGAGCCGGAGCAGCAGCAGCAGATCCGGCTGGTATGGCCGCCGCCGCCGAAGGGGCCTTGCACTAGGGGAGAGCCGCCGTGGAGGTGTCACCCGCGGCGCCGGCTTCAAGGTAGCCGCTCCATGGGGGTGCGGGATGGAGCATCGTCGGCGCCGGGAGATCGAGTTAAGGAGAAAGTGTGATGCGATGAGTGTACAACCTCTTTGGTAGCGCCGAGTAGGCCTCGGCTTCATCCAGGAGTCGGTGAGGATGTTGCGGTTCCGGTGGAGCAGGTTAAGGCGGCGCTATGGGGATGGAGCAGCCGCTATAGACGAGGCGATCGTCGGAGCAGCTCCTTAGAGGTGGAGGATGGGGCGGCTGAACCTGCGAGACGGCGAGATGGACGACGGATCCTCATCCGGGGAGGTGAACGAGGGATGTCGAGCTATTGCAGTGGACGACGTCGTCGGGGAAGAGGCTCCGGCTGGGCAGCGGTGACGTGGCGGATGGAGGAGGGTGGGGTTTCGCAGCTGGAGCAGAGAGGTTATGGCGGCCTGGGATTTCGAATGGCGAAAAGGGGGCGATGGGAGGGGGTGAAGCATGACTTAGGGACGCGCTTGTCCAAAATGTAGGGTGTGTTAAAAAGTACCCCCCACCGATTTGAACTAGCGGCCCTTTCGGCTCGGGGTTAGAAGGGGGATTTCGCGTGTCGGGATTTGGCAGCTGGAGGGAGTTTTCGCGCGCGTTGTAATTTCGGGATAGCAAGGCGCGGGTTGTGAAGGCGCCAGTTTTGGGAGCACGATATTTGAACTTTTGGGATATAACAAGACGCGGGTTGAATTTTAGGGACAAGCCTAATGTGTAGTAGTATTGTACTTGTACGTACCAAATCAATTCGCACTTCCCTCAACCAAAAAGAAAACGAAAAAAATAAAACTATTCACACCACACAAAGAGAGAGTCTTGCCCCGTTTTACTATACAAATGCTATTCAAAGCTACTCCCTCCTTCCATCTATATAGGGCCTAATGCGTTTTTCGATGCTAACTTTGACCAAATATTAGAGCAATGATATATGACATGCAACTTACACAAAGCACACCGTTAAATTCGTCTGTGAAAGGTTCTTTCAATGACATAATTTTCACATTGTGCATGTCATGTACTATTAATCTTGTCAATAGTCAAAGGCAGTCTTAAAAATCTCATTACGCCCTATATAGATGGAAGGAGGGAGTATGAATCCATGTTATGTCCGATTAAATTTTTCCTCTTGCTGTATAATGCATGTAACCTACTCATACCAACATTTTAGTGCATTCCAAATGTCTATACTACTGCTGCAATTCGAACTAAATTTGAATTTGTTTCTCTATTTCAATAAGAATCTACAATCATGATTGTTGCCAACTTCAACCATCATAATTTCCTTGCTATCCGCCAGATATAAATCGGACGGCCTATAATGCAGGATGGCAGGCACACCATCATCAACAACTCCGTTTTTATAAGAGTAGAGATAAAATATATTAAATGTAGTATAACATGTTCTTAACCACATCATGTGTATCACCGTTATATATATTCACACATGCGTTGGTTTGAAACACTATGATAAATTCTTCAAATATTCGAATTCGCTTTTTATAATGAAGTATATATGATCTCTATTTGTCTTTTACACCCACACAACCCTCTTATATTTGTAGCTAGCGCTAACTTTCTCTTGTGCATGCACACGCCCACATCCCTCTCACCCTCCCTCAACATTCTCTAGCTCCATCACGCAAATTCGTCTTTTCACTTTAGGTCGTTCACCCACGGTGTGTGTAGGCCCCCCAGCTCCTTCTTTACGGCACACATCGATCGATATGCCTCTCTAGCCAGGTGTGCCTAGCACAAACACAAGCTTCCCCTCTTCTCTTGTCACCGTCCATGCCTCACTCCCACCACTCTTTTCATCGTTCTCGTACTCGCACACTCCTCCCCCCTCGATATAGTATGCCTATCGTACCACCTCCTACATGCATCCCTCTATCTCTATCCTTCTCCTCATGCCTCATTTTCTTCTAACACACACATGCATGTATACCGATCGATCTCCCAACATATACCTAGATCGACTTTAACTACCCCCCATCGATAGACGTACCTCACAAGTTATGTCTCTCCTTTCTCTAACAAAGGGCGATTGATCTTCCTATGTAGTTACGTCTGCTTACCACAGCCACATCGTCCCCCCTCATCATTCGTGCATGCCTCCTGACCCGTCTCTCACACGCACGTGCACACACAACAAGCAGCCATCTCCTCTCTTATTGATATTGCGGACGTGCCCTCCGTTTGTCTAGCAAGCCTATCCCACCATTTGTTAGAAGCAACTCCACTACCACCCCCTCCCACACTCTTGCTCTGTCTCTCTCCCAACCTTATTCCTCTCCTGCACATATGCATGGATGCCGATCGATCTCCCTTAATACATGAGGCAGATCGATCTCATTAATACATGAGGTAGGCCTCTCTCCTCCTCCACACATATACCAGCCATTGTACCTCTATAGTTAATTGGGCCTTCCTCTTCCCCCACCACACACCGATAGTCGAGCGCTACAGGTAGGTATCCATGCCAAAGAGACAAACTGCACATGTCCCATCTCACGTTCCAGTAGGCCAGCCACTCTATATCTTTGACGCGGGCACACACAAATTCGATGACACTCTTTATCGATCACGCGCGCGCACACACACATCATCCCTCTCTTCGATTCTATGGACACCTCAAGCTGATGAACCTCCACTCTCTTCTCGTGGATCGCCCCCTCTATATATATGTTATATCCAGGACCTTATTTCACACACATTGCATATGTTACATTTTTTGATTGACCCCCCCCCCAAAAAAACTCTCAAGAACCCACACACTATATCTCTCTAGGTTTGTATCTCTCTCACACAACCCCACGTAGGTGGTGTACGTATACAAGAAGAGGTGCACTGTGCACGTACTTACGCTTCGTGCGGTACACGATGGAGCTCATTTCTTTACGAAATGGAAGCCTGCGTGCTAATTTGAACGCCTATAGCGGTTGTTTACCTAGGGAGGTCGTGTACCATGCGTGCACGAAACAAAGTTCGACTTGACGCGTTGCTGTGTTATTTTTAAATAAAGTTATAGCGCTCAATGGCACGTACACAGAATATAAAACGATTTTTATGGAGAAAAAGGTAGTCCGCTCACTATATACAATGGAGCCTCCCTGCCTGGTTTGTCGCTCTTCAGAGTATCTCACACAAGGCTGCGGTGGCCTCTCCCTCTCTCACCGTTGGTCACTGATCCGGCCGCATCCCGTCCGTCGGGGGAAAGGGAGTGTGGTGGCCTCTCTCTCTCACCGTTGGTCACTGATCCGGCCGCATCCCGTCCGCCGGGGGAAAGGGAGGAAGTGCATCGTTTGTCCGTTCGATGGCGCCGAGGCAGCACGTCCTGATCTGCGGTACACGCCGTTCTCTCTGACCAAGCTCCGGCGAGGCAGGGCCTATGCCACCTGCTCGTACATTCCGCCCACCGCCGCTCACCTAGTTACATCCCGACGACCTTCGGGTATCCCCTCCAGCCTTGCTCCACTGCCCGTCTTCCCACGTCGCTGCATGTGGATCTTCCATAGTTCTTTGCCCAAAACGCAGCTCGTCCGGCGTACTTTCCATATTGCATTCTCGTCCTCACACCGTTTTAGACAAACACAACTGTGTTGTTATCTTCCCTTAGGACAAGGAATATGCTTCTTTTTTGTTGTCGCATGTGTCATCAACTGTTATTGGTCAATAATTGTTTCCTTTATACCTCTTTTTTGCAAACAGGGCTATCCATTTCACCTCGTTGCTATTGCGACCTTTTGGTGAACTGCACAAATCAGTTTTTTCTTAAGAGTGTTTTGTGCAGTTGTACTAAAATGTCACACGGGCAACGTCTCTACATTTCAGTGCGACTGCACAAAGGGAGATTGGTTTTGCTCTATCCTCCTCATCCAACTCCGAGCCTAATCTTCTCTAACTAGTTAGTCTTAAGAGAGACTGCAAAGGTGACCGGCTTCTATTTGTGTGTTTATTATTTCATCAGCAGTCCTCTATTATCGTAATCACACTTAATATCTTTGGAACAAGGACGCTCATCTCTATTTTAGTGGAACTGCACATGTGGGACAGGAGTGTGAGCAAACCGATCTCAATTGACGGCAAAGAGCCAACCCACCGTTCCTTGAGAAGGACGAGGAGCGAGAACACATAGACGGGCTCGCACGGAGGCCAAGATATATTCGAGCATGGTTGGTTGATCGATATCATTCATTACATGTTGGGCTGCCATTTTCCGCCCTTCTCCGGAATAAACGTGTACTTTATCAGAGATTAAAAAAATAAGAGTACAGACGCTCCACCATGCGGTTCTAGTAGTAGTACTACTCGTACTACTACGCTTGGCTCTTCGCCTCTTCGTGAAGTCGAACAATGATGGTACTCCGCATGTTGGGTACTACAGTGTATGCCTCTGAGAATCTGACACCGAATGGACTGATGCATGTCCACCGAGGGTAGGTTGCATTAGTCAAAAGGCGTAAGCGAGCTTCACCTTGTCCTGCAAGCTTCTCCTCGTTGTGCGAGTTGACGGGACACACCAAAAAGTAGTGCTAGTCCATACTCCCTCCTTTTCGGTTAATATGGCTTAATCTTTTTTGCGGGTAAATGAGAGAGCTTTATTCATATATAAGCCTTCTTAGGACGATCAGCCAAGACACTGGTCACTAGGAAGCGAGGTACCCCGCAAAAAATAAGTAGGAAGCGAGGTGTTTCATCAAGCCAGCTCTTGGCCACATTCAAAGTGCAGCAAGCACGGTTTGCACGAAGATGCGCCGCAAGGTTTGCTGACCTATTTACATGATGAATAACAAAAAAGAGGAAATATTACCGAGCGCTACTATTTGTAACAGGATATGAGCCAGAATTAAGCGAGAATTGTGGTGAGTGTTCCATGCAATCAACTTCCATTATCACATGCGAGAACCCTCAAAGAGAACCTAATGTGTTGAAGATTGCTTTATCACATTTTAAAATTATAATAAGAGTGCAGACGCTCCTCCATCCGGTTCCTAGTACCAGTATAGTACGTACCTTTATAGACTATAGTAGTAGTACTAGTAAACTTTGCGCTTGGTTGTTCGCCTATTCGGGAAGTCGAACAATAATAGCACTAGTAGTAGTATAGTGTATGCTTCTGGCAATCTGACACCGACTTAACTGTTGCACGTCCACCGCCTGAGCGAGGGAGAGCTTGCATTAGTCAAAAGTTTCTCCTTGTCCTACGAGCCACTGCGAGTAAGCTTCTCCCGTCCTGCAACCTTCTCCTCGTTCGGCAAGTTGACGGGACACAGCAAAGTAATGCTAGTCCATACTGCCTCCTCTCTGGTTAATATGGCTTAATTTCAAATGAGATAAATACACTGCCTCTCACTTTATATTTGTAAAAAATACAGTCAGTGGACTTCATAATACGCTCATTGCGCTCAATATATATATTTTCTGGTGTTTATATGGTCACTAGCTCACCCTGACTGAGTATGTGTGTGCATGCACGTGTAGGTTGAGCACTTGAGCATGACCGTGTGTGTTCCTTCATGTGCTCGGACATGCATGCATTAGGGCGTCGCGTGCGTTTTTGCGTCCATGTGTATGTGTGACTGTTGCATACACGTAGGGGGAGTACGTGTAGGGGCCACCAAGGAGGAGTCAAATCACACAGTAAGTTAGTCGGAAGAAGCAACCATCATTTCACTCTTGAATGACACGTACGCAATATAAAATGGTTGATATGGAGAGAAAAACAAAACCACTATATATACACTAGTAGGAGCCTAAGCTACAAGCCTGCTTGCTTAGCTTGCTCTCTTCACAAGCATAGAATGATGGGCCTGATCCCGCAGCTGGGGGAAGGGAACAATGTTCTACGTAGACGCGGTCGACATCGGCGAGGGAGAAAAACCACAGTCGGTGCGTCCCAATCGGGGGTCACCGCGGTATGGGCCGATGTCGCGTCCCAACCGCCCTTCTAGCTACAACCCGATGTCCCAGGTAGTCCATCTTCCTTTTGGAGCCGGCTTGCTCCACTGCCGTAGCTCCATCTCCATGTCGATCTTTCTCTACTTCTACCGGCTTCTACTTGTGATGAGTTTATGTCTCATGAACTAGTGCCAGTACTATTATCCTAATCACACTTCTTCAATATCTTTGCCATCAGGGATGCTTAGGTCGATTTTAGTGGAACTACACAAAAGCATCGTATGATCCGAGGGTGCTAGCCGTCTTTCCTTCGACAGGTTCTACCTGGCCAGGAAATTAAATCATGTTTAGGGTTTAGGGTTTAAGTCGTAGTGACCCCATCAGTAGTTTTTCTTTCGTACACGCTCTCACAACTTTTTTCTTTAGTTGTGAAGTAAATATTGGCTATGATCTGTGAATCATTGAGATGCATCAGCATGCGTGTTAGTTTTCCTTTGTATTTGATGGAATGTTGTAACGGGGCAACCTTGGAATAGGAATTAAAATGGAGTGGAAAGTTTCCGTTTTTTCCGGAGAAAAAATGGAAACGGAGAGAAACCAACGTTTCGTTTTGTTGGATCGCTCCATCAAGCAAAACTAACGTTTAAATCACGTCTGTCATGTTCGTGTCTCACCCTCCTCCACGGCTCGACCCCACACGGTCGCTCGGCATGCCACTCACCGCAAACCGAGTATATGATAACTTTCTCACCTGCTTGTCGATGGTTCACGGCATGGAGTACTAGCACTACTGGAAGAGATTCACGAGTTGGGGGAGGACAGCTAGCTGTAGCACAGACTCCCAAGAACTTTTTACATGCATGTTGTAGCCGGCTACTGCGACCTTTGAACGCGGAGCAGCCGCGTGCACCCGGAAGAGGCGTAGGCGGCGCTCTCTTAGCTGGCCCGCCGCTTCAATACCGGCGCCAGTGATAGGTCACGTCTGCTCTGGCTGGGCATGAATGCGGCACTGACCGTTTCGGGCGGGAAGCACGCGCGGGTGGTGAAGAGGGTTCGGGTTGGTCAGGACCGGCCGTGGCAGCGGTCCGGACGTGCGCAAACAAGAGATATTGTACGTTAATATTGCTGCGTATATAATTAACAACGTAAATAATGTGCCAATTGGACAAATATGATTGGAGATGGAGATGGAAATGGAATTTTACGTAAACACGGATATGCATGTCTATGTCTATGTGTGTGTGCGCGACGACTCTCGCGACCTGGAAGCGGGGGCGTGTTTTTGATCGAGTTTTCTTTCTTGGTATGTTAGAAAATCAGTTTGTCTAATTCACATCTAGATGTTATTTAAGGATATCACATCTAAGCTCCCACAAGTATATAATGTAGCAACAAGAAACAAAAAAAACTAGGAAAAAATAGACCACAAACAGAGTGGACATCAACTTAGGGTTTGCACTCTCTACACGCTCGCCGCACTACATATATGTTACACGCTGGAGGCTCGGCGTTCATTTGCTAGGGTTTGCTATATTCACAGTCTCTCACCCTCTCTTCACAAGATCTAAACAAGACTGCGTTGGCCTCTTGTCTCTCTCTCCCCCCCTCATAGCTGGTGAAGGAGGCGTCCGTATCCCGTCACACTGGGAAGGCGAGGAGGTGCAGCGTTCACTCTATCGCCTTCGGCGAGGGAGGCAATCCACTGCCAGCTGCGCCGTTCTCTTTCACCCAGCGCCTGTGCAGGAGGGCCACCGGCCCCTTCTTCCTCACCGTCGTACGTAGTGTGGGCAGATCTGGCCTCCTGCCGCACGCCTTGCCACATCCCGACGACCCTAAGGTATAAGTTTCTTTGAAACCATCATTGCTCTAGCTGCATGTGGATCTTTTTCGATCTGTAGTCGAATCTAGGTCCTGGTTCAAAGAGAAAAGAAGGGTGCGGTGGGCTGGAGCAAGAATCTAGGACGTGGTTCAATGAGGAAAGGAGGGGCGGAAAGTAGTATAGACTGGCTATCCAGCCGCTTTGTAGGTCGAAAAGGGAAAAAGGGGGTAACCTAGTACACACATCTGTAAGGAATCGATCTCTTTGTTGAAAAGGGAAAGAAACTGGGGGGTCGGGTAGTTTGTGCAGGACTAGATTTGCTGCCCTCACATAGGAAGAAGGTTCAAAGAGAACAAATATGGGACCAGCGCATATATGCTGCTTGGCTACATACTCTGCATCACCCATTTATACGTGTGGACGCACATGGTGCTGGCATGTCCCATAGAGCTATTTTGCTGTTGTTAATCTAAGAATGCCGCCAGAAAATTGAAGCAATGCCACTGTTAAAAGTAAATTACATTTTTAACGAATGTTGTTTCAAGAGAATGTCTCTGTTAATATGAATCAATGCAACCGTTTTAGAAATGCTACTGTCCTACCTTGTTTTCCATCCAAGATAAGTTAGATGCTTCTTTCTGTCACCGTTTGTTTCATCCTCCTTTATCGACAAGTAATTGTTTCCTTTTTTGCCTCTGTTAAAACAGGGGTATCGATTCAACTTGTTTCTATTGCGACATTTTGCTTCGCTACTCGAAACACTTATGCTTTAAGAGTGTTTTGTGCAGTTCAACTTGAATGTCACACAGGTGACTTTGCTTAATTTTGGTGGAACTGCACAAAAGGAGATCGAGATTTGTTTCCAGTCTTCATGGCGAGTTGTTTCAAATCTTGGTCTCAACCACATGATGTGCAGTGTGCTTTGAGATGTTGTGCTACTTGTTTTGGTACTGTTTTAAATAAATGTTGAATTGAAGCTATTGTATTGCTGTCTTTTCCCATTAAGTAGTGAACAAAAATGGTACCAACCCAGACATGATGCTTGTTTATTTGTTACAACAAATTCAGCATCACCCCCTTTATAAGCCAGTAATTGATGCCACTCTCAGAATTAACTACTGAATCTTATTTCAAAACTGCAACACTTGTTAGGGATTGGTGGGATTACCATTTTTGTGGCCACATGTTTCATCCTCCTTTATTAGCCAGTAATTGATTCCTTTTTTTGCCACTGTTTAAACAGGGATATCTATTCAACTAGTTGCTATTGAGACATTTTGCTTCGCTACGCGAAACACTTTGCTTGATTTCAGTGCAACTGCACAAAACGAGATTGGATTTCCTATTCGAGTTGGTAGATTCGTATTTTATCTTGTCCGTCTCATGAAAGGTCAGTACAGGCCTTCATCCACATGATTGTGTAGTGTGCTTTGAGATGCTGTGCTACTTGTATTGGTACTGTTTTAAATAAATGTTGAATTGAAGCTATTGTATTGCTGTCTTTTCCCATTAAGTAGTGAACAAAAATGGGACCAACCCAGACATGATGCTTGTTGCTTTGTTACAACAAACTCTGCATCACCCCCATTATAAGTAGATGGAAGCACATACTGTTGTTGTGCCCACTCTCCCCTGGAACTGTTTATACTTTTCATTAATCTAATGCCGCTGGTAAAATTAAGCAATGCCACTCTCAGAATTAATTAACTACTGAATCTTAGTTCAAAACTGCAACACTTGTTAGGAATGGTACTATCCCGCTTTGTAGTTCTTTCTACATGTTTAACCAAGGTATTGTTAAGATAATGTCTCTATTAAAATGAATTAGTTGCATTGTTTTAGGAATGGTACTTTTCTGCTTTGTCGTTCTTTATACATGTTGAAACAAGGCATTGTTAAGATAGTGTCTCAGTCAATATGAATGAATCACACTGATGGAGAATTGCTACTCTCCTGCTTTGTTTCCCATTAAGATACATTAGATCAGTAGATACTTTTCTTCTGGGAGTACAAGTCATCAACCGTTATTTCTCAATAATTGTTTCCCTTATACCTATTGTTGCTTAGAGGGATATCAAAATTAAAGCTCGATTTTATTCCGACTTCGATTTTAGTTGAACTGTACAAAAGGAGCCAATGTCTCCAAGGCAAACTGCTGCATTACTGGGTCCAGTTGGTCGTTTCACTTTGCAGAAAGAAGCAGTCATTGTTTGCGCTACATTACAGAAGGAATGACCGAGAAGCTTTACAGAGTATTACTAGGCACCAGTGACATGACTAGTGTGCAGAGACCATTGGCAATTTAACAACACGTGGAGTGCCCTGGGCAAAAAGTGCCCAAACAAGTACAAGAAGCTACGACAGGACTCCACGATCATAGGCATTACATATTTTGAATGGGAAAAGCTTGTCAAAGTTTAACCATTGATGTTAGCAAGAAGACGTTAGTTTAATATATTGGAATTGGAAAACCTTGTCAAAATTTGCTCATTGGTATTAGCCAGAAGACATGCATTTGATATTTTTGAGTGGGACGCCCTTGCTGTGAGCAGCGTCGAGTGTTTTTTTCCTATTCCTGTGTTCAGTTTAGAAGTAAATAGTTACTCTGCTGAGATATTCCTGTGTTAAGAGTTTGTTCTGAATATTGTCTATGTAATGCCAGGCCTTGTGTTTGATTGCAAAGTTGAGCTTGGAATGTTGTGGCATGCGGCATCATGAGTTGTTCACCGTGCCTCCTGAGAATAATGCTTCGTATTATTTTGCATGTCGATCTAATGCCAGTGATTTGCTTTTTAAGAAGATCATCCTCTTCTGTTGTTTCCGTGCTTAAGAAGTTCATCGTCTGATGTTTCATTCATAGCCTATAGGACAAGTCGGGTAGGTTAGACGTGAAACATATGATCTTCCGACCAACTCATGATATTAGGCCGTGATTGGATCGTCGTTTTCCAACCAAAACCGCTTGTAAAACCGACGCTTGTAAATTAAAGCAGATGGTCTCGGGCCAAGGCGCTTGGTTGGTCGATTTCGACTAGTAAAATATCGGAAGTACTTCACACACGATAAAAATGCTGAACGACACTTGGACGATTGCTAATCCAGCCGTTAGCTGCTGTTTCAGCCTTGCCCATGGATGGCATGATATGCACGTCGTGCATGTATCGTCTGGTAATGTCGTCCATATAGCAGTGCTCGTAAAATATACACTAGTCTCTCAAATTACACGCGTAACCCGCCGGTTTTACTTACAGACCTCGGGCCCTCGGTTTCATTATGCCTGTATTTTATGCGTTGTTTCCGATGACGAGTAAATTACACTTGTTTGTTAATACAGGTTTGAAATAAACCAGAGCTCCCAAGCGCGGCCTTACCGTTTCATGCCATCTCAGTTTCTCGAAGGTGCTCATAGGTGTCCGATGATCCTGGCTTCCTGAATGAGCAGCGGGCGCTGTATCAGACCATCCGTAGGGCCCGTGAGGCCCTCTCCGTTGTCCTTCGAGTTGTTGCACTCGCCGTGGCACCGAGAATTGTTAACATCGTCAACGAACATGAGGATTCAAGAGATGACTTTATTTTGACTGGATGACACTAGGGACCCACTAGGGCCATAGCCGTACGTACGCAAGTGCCTCCTTATTATGTACAACTATATTTTTTTGCTTTCTCCTGGTTTCCTGACATCACGGTCCCACACCATTGTCAACCTATGTAGTCAAAATAAACGAGAGAATTGCACAAGGTGCGGCCGACAGCTGGGACCAAGCGGCTCGAGCAGTATTTGTGTTTTTGAGGCGTGAGCACTGCAGAGTTTTTCTTGGCGATGATTTCGTTGTTGTTCAGAGGAGAGCAGGGTATTAACTGGGCGGGCTGTGGCCCGTCTAGCCTAGGCCAGATATCCAGCCCAGATACTAATTTTTTCAAGATGAAAATGGCTAGCCTAGCTATACGTCTTTTTGAGGAATACCTAGGCAAGATCAACTTGTTATTCTTCGCCCCGCTGGGCTGCAAATCTTTCCTAGGAGGGATGCATTAGGCTTAACAGGAAAATGGGCTTTAAAAAATAATAAATGGGATGTAATTATAAAAATTGGGCAGTAACTATAAAAAATGCACCAAACACGAAATTATTTTATAAAATATTATTTATGGATTTTGAAAATCTTAAATGTTCATTGTTGCGCGTGCAATGTTTCGTTGGATTTTTACGTAATACAATTTTATATTTAATCTGACTAGAAATTTTGGGATAAAATTATTTTGGATCCCATCAAAATGTGGGAAATTTTATTGAATTCTGTCTTCAACAGTTGGTTGAAATTATTAATCGTTGTCCTAGCTAGAAAATGGGTTGTACTTTTAACAAACTGTAAATGGGCTGTTGTAAATTCCATTCGAATTCAAAAATGGGATGTACATTCTTACAAAACGCAAATGGGCTATAAGTTCTCTGCCACACACTTGTGGGCCTACTAAGTGACGCGTCCCCTAAAAAAATAAGTTCACGCGTATGTAAGGCTTTGTCAACTTATTATAGTCAACACACGGTTCTAGCAGCAGTGGTCATTGGATGTCTATCCAACGGATGTCGTGCTTCTTCAATCTCGGATATTCTTAGTTTCGGCCGCCCAAAAAATGATTCCTCCCCCTGACATCTGGGGCGCACCGTTTCGGAGGCTGACCTGTGGGCCTACTAAGTTGGAGCATACCAAGGGCTTTGTCAACTTAGTCAATATAAATGATTCTACCTTCAGTGACCGTACGATGTCCATCCAACGGCCGTAGTGCTTCTTCAACCTCTGGTCTTCTTGGTCCAGCTACCCAAAGCAGCACCGGTCGTGCCACCTGCTCCTACCTCCCGTGCCTGGCTGCGCTGCCGCGGAGGCCTCACCGCCCCCATACTACTCCCACCGTTGGCCAGGCCATCCCTCCACTCACCCACTGTTGGGTTTCGTAGTAATTTCACAAAATTTCCTACGCACACGCAAGATCATGTGATGCATAGCAACGAGGGGGGGAGTGTTGTCTACGTACCCAACGCAGACCGACTGCGGAAGCGATGACACGACGTAGAGGAAGTAGTCATACGTCTTCACGATCCAACCGATCAAGCACCGAAACTACGGCACCTCCGAGTTCGAGCACACGTTCAGCTCGATGACGATCCCCGGACTCCGATCCAGCAAAGTGTCGGGGAAGAGTTCCGTCAGCACGACGGCGTGGTGACGATCTTGATGTACTACAGCAGCAGGGCTTCGCCTAAACTCCGCTACAGTATTATCGAGGTATATGGTGGCAGGGGGCACCGCACACGGCTAAGGAATAGATCACGTGGATCAACTTGTGTGTCTAGAGGTGCCTCTACCTTAGTATATAAAGGAGCCAAGGGGGGAGAGGGGCGCCGGCCAGGGAGAGAGGCGCAGGAGGAGTCCTACTCCTTCCGGGAGTAGGACTCCCCCCCAATCCTATTCCAACTAGGATTCCCCGAGGGGGAAAGAGGGAGAGGGGTGGCCGGCCACCTCTCCTAGTCCTAATAGGACTAGGGGAAGGGGGGAGGCGCGCAGCCCTTGTGGGCAGCCCTTTCATCTTTCCACTAAGGCCCATGAAGGCCCATATGGCTCCCGGGGGGTTCCGGTAACCTCTCGGTAACCCGGTAAAATCCCGATTTCACCCGGAACACTTCCGATGTCCAAACATAGGCTTCCAATATATCAATCTTTACGTCTCGACCATTTCGAGACTCCTCGTCATGTCCGTGATCATATCCGGGACTCCGAACAACCTTCGGTACATCAAAATGCATAAAATCATAATGTAACTGTCATCGTAACCTTAAGCGTGCGGACCCTACGGGTTCGAGAACAATGTAGACATGACCGAGACACGTCTCCGGTCAATAACCAATAGCGGGACCTGGATGCCCATATTGGCTCCTACATATTCTACGAAGATCTTTATCGGTCAGACCGCATAACAACATACGTTGTTCCCTTTGTCATCGGTATGTTACTTGCCCGAGATTCGATCGTCGGTATCCAATACCTAGTTCAATCTCGTTATCGGCAAGTCTCTTTACTCGTTCTATAATACATCATCTCACAACTAACATATTAGTTGTAATGCTTGCAAGGCTTATGTGATGTGTATTACCGAGAGGGCCCAGAGATACCTCTCCGACAATCGGAGTGACAAATCCTAATCTCGAAATACGCCAACCCAACATCTACCTTTGGAGACACCTGTAATGCTCCTTTATAATCACCCAGTTACGTTGTGACGTTTGGTAGCACCCAAAGTGTTCCTCCGGCAAACGGGAGTTGCATAATCTCATAGTCATAGGAACATGTATAAGTCATGAAGAAAGCAATAGCAACCTACTAAACGATCGTGTGCTAAGCTAATGGAATGGGTCATGTCAATCAGATCATTCAACTAATGATGTGACCTCGTTAATCAAATAACAACTCATTGTTCATGGTTAGGAAACATAACCATCTTTGATTAACGAGCTAGTCAAGTAGAGGCATACTAGTGACACTTTGTTTGTCTATGTATTCACACAAGTATTATGTTTCCGGTTAATACAATTCTAGCATGAATAATAAACATTTATCATGATTATAAGGAAATAAATAATAACTTTATTATTGCCTCTAGGGCATATTTCCTTCAGTCTCCCACTTGCACTAGAGTCAATAATCTAGATTACACTGTAATGATTCTAACACCCATGGAGCTTTGGTGCTGATCATGTTTTGCTCGTGGAAGAGGCTTAGTCAACGGGTCTGCAACATTCAGATCCGTATGTATCTTGCAAATCTCTATGTCTCCCACCTGGACTAGATCCCGGATGGAGTTGAAGCGTCTCTTGATGTGTTTGGTCCTTTTGTGAAATCTGGATTCCTTTGCCAAGGCAATTGCACCAGTATTGTCACAAAAGATTTTCATTGGACCCGATGCATTAGGTATGACACCTAGATCGGATATGAACTCCTTCATCCAGACTCCTTCGTTCGCTGCTTCCGAAGCAGCTATGTACTCCGCTTCACATGTAGATCCCGCTACGACGCTTTGTTTAGAACTGCACCAACTGACAGCTCCACCGTTTAATGTAAACACGTATCCGGTTTGCGATTTAGAATCGTCTGGATCAGTGTCAAAGCTTGCATCAACGTAACCTTTTACGGTGAGCTCTTTGTCACCTCCATATACGAGAAACATATCCTTAGTCCTTTTCAGGTATTTCAGGATGTTCTTGACCGCTGTCCAGTGATCCATTCCTAGATTACTTTGGTACCTCCCTGCTAAACTTATAGCAAGGCACACATCAGGTCTGGTACACAGCATTGCATACATGATAGATCCTATGGCTGATGCATAGGGAACATCTTTCATATTCTCTCTACCTTCTGCAGTGATCGGGCATTGAGTCTTACTCAATTTCACACCTTGTAACACAGGCAAGAACCCTTTCTTTGCTTGATCCATTTTGAACTTCTTCAAAATTTTGTCAAGGTATGTGCTTTGTGAAAGTCCAATTAAGCGTCTTGATCTATCTCTATAGATCTTAATGCCTAATATGTAAGCAGCTTCACCGAGGTCTTTCATTGAAAAACTTTTATTCAAGTATCCCTTTATGCTATCCAGAAATTCTATATCATTTCCAATTAGCAATATGTCATCCACATATAATATCAGAAATGCTACAGAGCTCCCACTCACTTTCTTGTAAATACAGGCTTCTCCGAAAGTCTGTATAAAACCAAATGCTTTGATCACACTATCAAAACGTTTATTCCAACTCCGAGAGGCTTGCACCAGTCCATAAATGGATCGCTGGAGCTTGCACACTTTGTTAGCTCCCTTTGGATCAACAAAACCTTCCGGTTGCATCATATACAACTCTTCTTCCAGAAATCCATTCAGGAATGCAGTTTTGACATCCATCTGCCAAATTTCATAATCATAAAATGCGGCAATTGCCAACATGATTCGGACGGACTTAAGCATCGCTACGGGTGAGAAGGTCTCATCGTAGTCAATCCCTTGAACTTGTCGAAAACCTTTCGCGACAAGTCGAGCTTTGTAGACAGTAACATTACCATCAGCGTCAGTCTTCTTCTTGAAGATCCATTTATTCTCAATTGCTTGCCGATCATCGGGCAAGTCAACCAAAGTCCATACTTTGTTCTCATACATGGATCCCATCTCAGATTTCATGGCTTCAAGCCATTTTGCGGAATCTGGGCTCACCATCGCTTCTTCATAGTTCGTAGGTTCATCATGATCTAGTAGCATGACTTCTAGAACTGGATTACCGTACCACTCTGGTGCGGATCTTACTCTGGTAGATCTACGAGGTTCAGTAGTATCTTGTTCTGAAGTTTCATGATCATCATCATTAACTTCCTCACTTATTGGTGTAGTTGTCGCAGAAATAATTTTCTGTGATGTACTACTTTCCAACAAGGGAGTAGGTACAGTTACCTCGTCAAGTTCTACTTTCCTCCCACTCACTTCTTTCGAGAGAAACTCCTGCTCAAGAAAGTTTCCGAATTTAGCAACAAAAGTCTTGCCTTCGGATCTGTGATAGAAGGTGTATCCAATAGTTTCCTTTGGATATCCTATGAAGACACATTTCTCCGATTTGGGTTCGAGCTTGTCAGGTTGAAGTTTTTTCACATAAGCATCGCAGCCCCAAACTTTCAGAAACGACAACTTTGGTTTCTTGCCAAACCACAGTTCATAAGGCGTCGTCTCAACGGATTTTGATGGTGCCCTATTTAACGTGAATGCGGCCGTCTCTAAAGCATAACCCCAAAATGATAGCGGTAAATCAGTAAGCGACATCATAGATCGCACCATATCTAGTAAAGTACGATTACGACGTTCGGACACACCATTACGTTGTGGTGTTCCGGGTGGCGTGAGTTGCGAAACTATTCCACAGTTTTTCAAATGTACACCAAACTCGTAACTCAAATATTCTCCTCCACAATCAGATCGTAGAAACTTTATTTTCTTGTTACGATGATTTTCAACTTCACTCTGAAATTCTTTGAACCTTTCAAATGTCTCAGATTTATGTTTCATTAAGTAAATATACCCATATCTGCTTAAATCATCTGTGAAGGTGAGAAAATAACGATATCCGCCACGAGCCTCAATATTCATCGGACCACATACATCGGTATGTATGATTTCCAACAAATCTGTTGCTCTCTCCATAGTACCGGAGAACGGTGTTTTAGTCATCTTGCCCATGAGGCACGGTTCGCAAGTACCAAGTGATTCATAATCAAGTGGTTCCAAAAGTCCATCAGTATGGAGTTTCTTCATGCGCTTTATACCGATATGACCTAAACGACAGTGCCACAAATAAGTTGCACTTTCATTATCAACTCTGCATCTTTTGGCTTCAACATTATGAATATGTGTATTACTACTATCGAGATTCAATAAGAAAAGACCACTCTTAAAGGGTGCATGACCAAAAAGATATTACTCATATAAATAGAACAACCATTATTCTCTGATTGAAATGAATAACCGTCTCGCATTAAACAAGATCCAGATATAATGTTCATGCTCAACGCTGGCACCAAATAACAATTATTTAGGTCTAATATTAATCCCGAAGGTAGATGTAGAGGTAGCGTGCCGACCGCGATCACATCGACTTTGGAACCGTTTCCCACGCGCATCGTCACCTCGTCCTTAGCCAATCTTCGCTTAATCCGTAGCCCCTGTTTCGAGTTGCAAATATTAGCAACAGAACCAGTATCAAATACCCAGGTGCTACTGCGAGCATTAGTAAGGTACACATCAATAACATGTATATCACATATACCTTTGTTCACTTTGCCATCCTTCTTATCCGCCAAATACTTGGGGCAGTTCCGCTTCTAGTGACCAGTCTGCTTGCAGTAGAAGCACTCAGTTTCAGGCTTAGGTCCAGACTTGGGTTTCTTCTCTTGAGCAGCAACTGGCTTGCTGTTCTTCTTGAAGTTCCCCTTCTTCTTGAAACTAGTGGTCTTGTTGACCATCAACACTTGCTGCTCTTTCTTGATTTCTACCTCCGCAGCTTTCAGCATCGCGAAGAGCTCGGGAATAGTCTTGTTCATCCCTTGCATATTATAGTTCATCACGAAGCTCTTGTAGCTTGGTGGCAATGATTGGAGAATTCTGTCAATGACGCAATCATCTGGAAGATTAACTCCCAATTGAATCAAGTGATTATTATACCCAGACATTTTGAGTATATGCTCACTGACAGAACTGTTCTCCTCCATCTTGCAGCTATAGAATTTATTGGAGACTTCATATCTCTCAATCCGGGCATTTGCTTGAAATATTAACTTCAACTCCTGGAACATCTCATATGCTCCATGACGTTCAAAACGTCGTTGAAGTCCCGATTCTAAGCCGTAAAGCATGGCACACTGAACTATCGAGTAGTCATCAGCTTTGCTCTGCCAGACGTTCATAACATCTAGCGTTGCTCCAGCAGCAGGCCTGGCACCCAGCGGTGCTTCCAGGACGTAATTCTTCTGTGCAGCAATGAGGATAATCCTCAAGTTACGGACCCAGTCCGTGTAATTGCTACCATCATCTTTCAACTTTGCTTTCTCAAGGAACGCATTAAAATTCAACGGAACAACAGCACGAGCCATCTATCTACAATCAACATAAACAAGCAAGATACTATCAGGTACTAAGTTCATGATAAATTTAAGTTCAATTAATCATATTACTTAAGAACTCCCACTTAGATAGACATCCCTCTAATCCTCTAAGTGATCACGTGATCCAAATCAACTAAACCATGTCCGATCATCACGTGAGATGGAGTAGTTTCATCGGTGAACATCATTATGTTGATCATATCTACTATATAATTCATGCTCGACCTTTCGGTCTCCGTGTTCCGAGGCCATATCTGTATATGCTTGGCTCGTCAAGTATAACCTGAGTATTCTGCGTGCGCAACTGTTTTGCACCCGTTGTATTTGAACGTAGAGCCTATCACACCCGATCATCACGTGGTGTCTCAGCACGAAGAACTTTCGCAACGGTGCATACTCAGGGAGAACACTTCTTGATAATTTAGTGAGAGATCATCTTATAATGCTACCGTCAATCAAAGCAAGATAAGATGCATAAAAGATAAACATCACATGCAATCAATATAAGTGATATGATATGGCCATCATCATCTTGTGCCTGTGATCTCCATCTCCGAAGCACCGTCATGATCACCATCGTCACCGGCGCGACACCTTGATCTCCATCGTAGCATCGTTGTCGTCTCGCCAATCTTATGCTTTCACGACTATCACTACCGTTTAGTAATAAAGTAAAGCATTACATCGCGATTGCATTGCATACAATAAAGCGACAACCATATGGCTCCTGCCAGTTGCCGATAACTCGGTTACAAAACATGATCATCTCATACAATAAAATTCAGCATCATGCCTTGACCATATCACATCACAACATGCCCTGCAAAAACAAGTTAGACGTCCTCTACTTTGTTGTTGCATGTTTTACGTGGCTGCTACGGGCTTAAGTAAGAACCAATCTCACCTACGCATCAAAACCACAACGATAGTTTGTCAAATAGACTCCGTTTTAACCTTCGCAAGGACCGGGCGTAGCCACACTCGGTTCAACTAAAGTTGAAGAGACAGTCGCCCGCAAGCCATCTATGTGCAAAGCACGTCGAGGGAACCGGTCTCGCGTAAGCGTACGCGTAACGTTGGTCCGGTTCGTCTCGTCCAACAATACCGCCGAACCAAAGTATGACATGCTGGTAGGCAGTATGACTTGTATCGTCCACAACTCACTTGTGTTCTACTCGTGCATATAACATCAACATAAAAAACCTAGGCTCGGATGCCACTGTTGGGTTTCGTAGTAATTTCAAAAAATTTCCTACGCACACACAAGATCATGTGATGCATAGCAACGAGGGGGAGAGTGTTGTCTACGTACCCAACGCAGACCGACTGCGGAAGCGATGACACGACATAGAGGAAGTAGTCGTACGTCTTCACGATCCAACCGATCAAGCACCGAAACTACGGCACCTCCGAGTTCGAGCACACGTTCAGCTCGATGACGATCCCCGGACTCCGATCCAGCAAAGTGTCGGGGAAGAGTTCCGTCAGCACGACGGCGTGGTGACGATCTTGATGTACTACAGCAGCAGGGCTTCGCCTAAACTCCGCTACAGTATTATCGAGGTATATGGTGGCAGGGGGCACCGCACACGGCTAAGGAATAGATCACGTGGATCAACTTGTGTGTCTAGAGGTGCCTCTACCTCAGTATATAAAGGAGCCAAGGGGGGAGAGGGGCGCCGGCCAGGGAGAGAGGCGCAGGAGGAGTCCTACTCCTTCCGGGAGTAGGACTCCCCCCCAATCCTATTCCAACTAGGATTCCCCGAGGGGGAAAGAGGGAGAGGGGTGGCCGGCCACCTCTCCTAGTCCTAATAGGACTAGGGGAAGGGGGGAGGCGCGCAGCCCTTGTGGGCAGCCCTTTCATCTTTCCACTAAGGCCCATGAAGGCCCATATGGCTCCCGGGGGGTTCCGGTAACCTCTCGGTAACCCGGTAAAATCCCGATTTCACCCGGAACACTTCCGATGTCCAAACATAGGCTTCCAATATATCAATCTTTACGTCTCGACCATTTCAAGACTCCTCGTCATGTCCGTGATCATATCCGGGACTCCGAACAACCTTCGGTACATCAAAATGCATAAAATCATAATGTAACTGTCATCGTAACCTTAAGCGTGCGGACCCTACGGGTTCGAGAACAATGTAGACATGACCGAGACACGTCTCCGGTCAATAACCAATAGCGGGACCTGGATGCCCATATTGGCTCCTACATATTCTACGAAGATCTTTATCGGTCAGACCGCATAACAACATACGTTGTTCCCTTTGTCATCGGTATGTTACTTGCCCGAGATTCGATCGTCGGTATCCAATACCTAGTTCAATCTCGTTATCGGCAAGTCTCTTTACTCGTTCCGTAATACATCATCTCACAACTAACATATTAGTTGTAATGCTTGCAAGGCTTATGTGATGTGTATTACCGAGAGGGCCCAGAGATACCTCTCCGACAATCGGAGTGACAAATCCTAATCTCGAAATACGCCAACCCAACATCTACCTTTGGAGACACCTGTAATGCTCCTTTATAATCACCCAGTTACATTGTGACGTTTGGTAGCACCCAAAGTGTTCCTTCGGCAAACGGGAGTTGCATAATCTCATAGTCATAGGAACATGTATAAGTCATGAAGAAAGCAATAGGAACATACTAAACGATCGTGTGCTAAGCTAATGGAATGGGTCATGTCAATCAGATCATTCAACTAATGATGTGACCTCGTTAATCAAAAAACAACTCATTGTTCATGGTTAGCAAACATAACCATCTTTGATTAACGAGCTAGTCAAGTAGAGGCATACTAGTGACACTTTGTTTGTCTATGTATTCACACATGTATTATGTTTCCGGTTAATACAATTCTAGCATGAATAATAAACATTTATCATGATTATAAGGAAATAAATAATAACTTTATTATTGCCTCTAGGGCATATTTCCTTCACCCACACCCCTTATTATTCTACGGCGACGACAGGCTCACACCGCAGCCGAACCAGTGAACCCTCGTACTCCTCTCTGCGCGGGCTTCCACTGCTGCGTCTTCCCCGGCTCGACATCGTCCCCTTCCTAGGCCTCGCCGTCGTCCACCGCTCTGGTGCTCTCGGCGCGGCGTGGTCAACGACCGACTTCCATTGGAAGAGTACTGTACGTGGAGAGGCTGACAGCTGGGTCCACGGCAGCCGCAAGGAAGTGCCTCATTATTACACGCAAAATAATTATTCCTCCACCTGACAGCGGGGACCCACCAGACGGGCCACCTTATTTCGTGAAAAAACGTTTCCCCCCTGACTGCTGGGACCCACCGGACGGGCCACCATATTTCGCGAAAAAATGTTCCCCCCGCTGTCAGCTAGGACCCACCGGAAGTGCCTCCTTATTACGCACAAAAAAATGAATACTCCCCCTGCTAGCTGGGACCCACCTTGGTGGGAGGCTGACTTGTGGGCCTACTAAGTTGACGGGGACGGAGGGATTTGTCAACTTAGTCAATATGAACGATTCTAGCTCCAGTGACCGTACGATGTCCATCCAACGACCGTAGTGCTTCTTCAACCTATGGTCTTCTTGCTCCAGCCGCCCAAAGCAGCGCCGGTCGTGCCGCCTGCTCCTGCCTCCCATGGCCAGCTGTGCTGCCACGGAGGCCTCACCGCCCCCTACTATTCCGACCGTTTGCTAGGCCCTGCGCCAACGGCAGCCTCACACCGCAGCCGAACCAGTGAACCCTCGTACTCCTCACCGCACGGGCTTCCACTGCCGCGTCTTCCCCGGCTCCGCGTCGTCCCCTTCCTAGGCCTCGTCGTCGTCCGCCGCCGTGGTGCTCTCCGTGCGGCGTGGTCAACGTGGTCAAGGAACGACTTCCATCGGAAGAGTGTTGTACGTGGAGAGGCTGACAGCTGGGTCCATGGCCACAGCCCAGTTTTTTGTGATTTGCCAAGTAAGTCGCTTTGTCAGGCCTGTTGGGCTGCAAATCTTTCAAGACGAGGAGAGCTTTCATTCGGCTGGCTGAGAAAATGGCCCATCAGTAATGAGAAATGGGCTGTACATTTTTAAAACACATCAAACCGGCAATTAGTTTCAAATATCTTTTTTTTTCATTTTGAGATTTCAAATTACATTAATTTTTATGCGTGGAGAATTTGTTGGATTTTATATTGATATACATTTATTTTTAAATTCAGTTGGAATGTGAGTCGAAATTTCGGGATTAAAAACAGTTCGGACCACACCGAAATATGCAAAATTTCGTATAATTTTTTAACCGTGGCCACAATATGGGCTGTAATGCTAACAAAAAGAATATGGGCTCCAAAAACACCTTAATAATTAGAAAATGGGCTTTAAATTATTAGAAATAATGGCAGGTGGGCTATATGTTGTTTTCCACAAATTTGAGGCTTTCCTAAAAAAAGGTTGATGCACAAGCAGTGACAGTTGGATGGACATCCAACGGCCGTCGTGCTTCTTCAATCTCTGCTCTTCCTGCTCCAGCCGCTCAAACAAGCGCTGGCGGGACTACCTGCTCCATCCTCCCTGCGACCGGCTCTGCTGCCGCGCAGGCCTCACCGCCCCACCGTACTCCAATCGCTAGCCTAGCCATCCCACTACTCACCCACGCCTGCTGTTATTCTCCGGCGACGGCAAACAAACCAGTAAACCCTCGTACAGTCATACTCCCCTCCGCGTTCGAAACAACTGCCGAGTCTTCCCTGCCTCTGTGTCGTTCCCTTCCTAGGCCTCACCGTCGTCCACCGCCCTGGTGCTCTCGGCGCGGCCTGGTCAACGTGGTCAACGACCGACATGCATCTGAAGTGGACTGCACGTGGAGAGGCCGACAGCTGGGTCCATGGCCGCACGCAAGGAAATGCCTCTTTATTACGTGCAAAATAATGATTCCTCCACCTGACATCAGGGACCGACCGAAAGGGCCTCTATATTTCGTGAAAAAAATGTTATCGCCGCTGACAGCTCGGACCCACCAGCTATATCTTCGCACGCAAGGAAGTGCCTCCTTATTACGCACAAAAAAATGAATACTCCACCTGTTAGCTGGGATCCAGTATAGTGGCAGGCTGACTTGTGGGCCTACTAAGTTGACGGGGACGGAGGGCTTTGTCAACTTAGTCAATATGCACAATTCTAGCTCTAGTGACCGTACGATGTCCATCCAAAGGCCGTAGTGCTCCTTCAACCTCTGGTCTTCTTGCTCCAGCCGCCCAAACCAGCGCCGGTCATGCCTCGTGCTCCTGCCTCCCGTGGCCGGCTGCGATGCGGCGGAGGCCTCACCGCCCCCTACTACTCCCACCACTGGCCAGGCCATCCCTCTACTCACCCACACCCCCTGTTATTCTACGGCGACGGCAGCCTCACACCACAGCGAACCAGTGAACCCTCGTACTCCTCTACGCGTGGGCATCCACTGCTGCGTCTTCCCCGGCTCCGTGTCGTCCCCTTCCTAGGCCTCGCCTTCGTCGATCTCCCTGGTGCTCTTGGCGTGGCGTGGTCAACATGGTCAAGGAACGGCTTCCATCAGACGTGGACTGTACATGGAGAGGCTGACAACTGGGTCCACGGCCGCAGCAAGGAAGTGCCTCCTTATTACGTGCAAAATAATTATTCCTCCACCTGACAGCGGGGACCCACCAGACGGGCCACCGTATTTCACGAAAAAATGTTTCCCCCTGACTGCTGGGACCCACCAGCTACATCTTCGCACGCAAAGAAGTGCGTCTGGGCAAAAAAACGATTCACACCCCTGACTACTGGGACCCACTAGCTACATCTTCGCAGGCAAGGAAGTTCCTCATAGTCGGGACCCACCTGGTCGAAGCGTACGTAGCGTTGTCATTCTGGTCGCGAACGTGTACGTACATATATACTGGTGGATGTAGAGGCGCGCACGTGTCATAGTAGAGGCGCGTACGTGTCGTAGTAGAGGCGCGCACGGAGCATGTACACGTACGTACAGTGGCCAGGGTGCAAGAAAGAAAATACGGCCATGTATGTGTACATACGGGCGGGGTCTCGAACGCCTACTCGCGCATACGTACGGCCAGGGCTCGTGTACATGGCTGGGTCGGAACGGAGAAACAACGTCGTCGTCGTGTTCTTGGGGAGGCAACGGAATGCGTCGTGTTCATGGGGAGGCAACAGAATGCGTTGTGTTCATCTGGAGGCAACAGAACACGTGGGAGCCAACCGGCTGGGTTGAAACGGAATGCGTGGTCGTGTTCATCGGGAGGGCTTGGACGGAACAGGCGATGGAAACGAGACCTGGCGTACCGCACAACGGAGGAAACAAACTTCCTACATTTGGAACGGGGTCCTGTTGATCGGGAGGGGTGTGGCGCACCGCAAAACGGAGGAAACGGACCTCCTACGGTCGAAACGGGGGGTCCTGTTGATCGGGAGGGGTGTGGCATACCGTAAAACGGACGAAACAGACCTCCTACGGTCGAAACGGGGGTCCTGTTCATCGGGAGGGGTGTGGCGTACCGCAAAACGGGACTCCACGGGATACTGTTCATCTCCACCGTCGACCTCCTCCGGCCTCCATGGGCTACCGTCGACCTCCTCCAGCCTCCACGGGCTCCTGTTCATCCAGCCTCCACCGCGCGCTACTCCACCGGCTACTGTTCAACCACCCCTCCACCGTCTACTGTTCATCCAGCCCTCCACACCACGGGGTCATGTTCAACTACCCCTCCACGGGCACCCCTCCACCGTCTACTGTTCATCCAACCCTCCACCACACCACAGGGTCCTGTTCATCCAGAGGCAACGCCACCGCTCACTGTTCATCCACCCCCCCGCCCCCCGCAACGCTCACTGTTCATCCCAGAGGCAGCATCGATCGGTTTCGGTTAGCAGTAGTAGCGAAGGAATCGCTCGATCGGGTTCAATTAACAGCCATCGATCGATTGCTCGGGTTCAGTAACGCGTAGCCTGCAGTGCAATCGCTCGGGTTCAGTTAGAGCCCAACGCCTCGCTCAGGTTCAGTTAGAGCCAACGCCTCACACACACGCACGTACGTGTACGAGAGAAACACGCATCGCTCGGCCACTGACCTCCCACCGTAACTGGGAATTCCCCCAAATTTTCCTCGCCCTCGCTTCTACCATGGTTTTTTCCGTCATGGACGGCCCAAAGAATGTCATGCAGCTGCGTCTCCGGCCCACCCAGGACAAAAAGCCCATTTTCTGTCATGATTTTTTGTCATAGAAGTAAGAGCCCACCACATCTATGATGATACCGGGTTTTGTCACAATTATCGTCATAGAAGTGTCATATGTATGACAGAATTTTTTTTCGTTCGGCCCAAAATGTCACGGATGTGTCTTTTTTTTGTAGTGGTGACTTATAAAAGTGACTCATTCATCAGAGTTAAGATGTAAAAGAACCTCGTTTTGGTGTTTCCAAGGAGTTTTCGGTAAGCCGGAGGGTAACTCACCATCTCCACTGGTCCGGGTCTGACGGCGGCTCTCATGTTGCTGTTTTTTCAAAAGAAAATGAGGATCTAAATAAGCCAAGGGGTGTGAAAACCTTACTTTCCGGGTTACCCGCCGAGGTTTCTGCCTTGGTAAAGGTTCTGAGTCGGAGGAAATAATAGTTACCTCTTCTTCAACTGCCTAGCTGGCCCCTGTGTCCTCCTGATAATAGTCAGTGTCAATCAGGTTGTTAAAAAGCAGGCCAAGAGAGTCAAGGGCTACCTTCGACTCAGAGATGTCATCCAACTTGAGTAAGTCAGAAGCAGTTGTTTTCTTCCTAGATTTTCTGGCGGTTTTCTTGGCGGCTATTGCAGCGGCTCTAGCTTTTTTGGCAGCCTCATGATCATATTTGACCTTCCAAAAGTCAGATTTAGCCTGTAGAAAAATAGCATGTTTAAACTCATGCAAATACTTAACTGCTGAGGAAAAAGGAGTCAAGAGGATTTACCTCTAGTGCCGGGTTAAGCTTGCAGAAAGGATTCAATCCTACTTTGCGGCAGTCTTCATATTTGCTGTTGACGAGGGTGGTCGCCATTTCAACAATGGCTTCTTCGGTCAGACGTAGGGAGCTATGCCGTAATGGATCGTCTGTTCCTCCGGTATAGTTGCACATCAAGTCAGATCGGTGGCTCAGAGGGATGATCCGCCATGTGACCCGACAGCGGATCAAGTCAACTCCAATTAAGCCATTTCCCAGCAAGGCTTGAACCCTTTTGATTGTTGGGATAAGTTTCTTATGTTCAGCAGCAGAAAGTTTATCAAGGAGTAAATATTTAGCGTTAAGACGCTCAGCAGGATAACCCGGCATTGGTTTTTCATCAGCCGGCAATGTGTCTTTGCAATAGAACCACGTTTGGTTCCAGTCCTTGGGATGGCTTGGCAATACTACTAGAGGAAAGACAGGATCCCGTCTGCGCTGAATCGAAATCCCGCCAAGTTCCAAGCTGGGGCCATTCGTGTACTCATTCTGCGGTTCAAATAGAAGTATTCTCTAAATAGTTCAACAGTAGGTTCTTCTTGAAGATAAACCTCGCAGAAAACTTGGAAGTTACATATGTTTGATATAGAATTGGGTCCAATGTCTTGCGGATGAAGCTTGAAAAAGTGCAGAACATCACTAAAGAATTTTGAGCTGAGCGGAAAAAAGCCCCGATTCATATGATCAGTGAAGACAATGATTTCACCATCCTTTGGCTGAGGTCTTTCTTCGGCCGAGTCAAGGGTGCGGTAAGACATGACGCTCTTCTCTGGTAAGTATCCGACAGTGAAAAAATCTTTTAGAGTATCTTCAGTGACTGTAGAAGTGACCCAGTTGCAAACTGTCGTCGTCTTCGGCAGCATGGCGAAAAGACAATCTAACAGGAAGTAATTTGCCGGCTCAAATTAATTTGGTGGAATTACAAGCTATGACTGCAGTACAAATGTATAATGGCGGCTTACATAAGGGCTAATGGTATATGAAGGAAAAATAAGCCGGCATGGTAAGCCACCATGAATAAAGATAATCAAGAGTTGCCAGCAACGAAAAGTTGGCTAAGTACTAAGATAAACAACTTTCACAGGCTGCAGCTATTATTTTGGATCAAAGGTTGTTCAGGAAAGGAAAAATAAATCTAGACCTAAAAATCAGTACACATGAGTTCATGAGCTTGTACAAGATTTTTTCTTCCAGAAAAGGGGATCTACTGATATCAAAGGTAGAACTAAAATGACTACCGCATTGGTTTAGCGTCGTTCTCAGATCAAAGAAGCTCGTGGTGGAGCCTGAAGGAACTGCGATGAACTACGAAGAACACAGCGAAGCTCGCAAACCCTAGTGCGGATCTAAGGTATGAGAAGGCAGAAACTTACAGCTACAGATCTGCTGCGGAGGGTCCCCGCCGTTATCTGGATCGACTCAGGTTGGTGCAGCGGCCGAGGTTGATGAAGACGAGGTGCTCTGCGGCGGCGGTTGATACGTCTCCAACGTATCTATAATTTTTTATTGTTCCATGCTATATTATATCCTGTTTTGGACATTATTGGGCATTATTATACACTTTTATATTATTTTTGGGACTAACCTATTAACCGAAGGCCCAGCCCAGAATTGCTGTTTTTTGCCTATTTCAGAGTTTCGCAGAAAAAGAATATCAAACGCTGTCCAAGCAGAATGAAACCTTCGGGAACATGATTTTCAGAACAAACGTGATCCAGAGGACTTGGACCCTACGTCAAGACATCAACCAGGAAGGCACGAGGTAGGGGGCGCGCCTACCCCCTCCCCCAGGCGCGCCCTCCACCCTCGTGGGGCCCATGTTGCTCCACCGACGTACTTCTTCCTCCTATATATACCTACGTACCACCAAACTACCAGATACGGAGCCAAAACCCTAATTCCACCGCCATAACTTTCTGTATCCACGAGATCCCATCTTGGGGCCTTTTCCGAAGCTCCGCCGGAGGGTGTATTGATCATGTAGGGCTTCTACATCAACACCATAGCCTCTCCGATGAAGTGTGAGTAGTTTACTTCAGACCTTCGGGTCCATAGTTATTAGCTAGATGGCTTTTTCTCTCTTTTTGGATCTCAATACAAAGTTCTCCCCCTCTCTTGCGGAGATCTATTCGATGAAATCTTCTTTTTCGGTGTGTTTGTTGAGACCGATGAATTGTGGGTTTATGATCAAGTTTATCTATGAAAAATATTTGAGTCTTCTCTGAATTCTCTTATGTATGATTGGTTATCTTTGCAAGTCTCTTCGAATTATCAGCTTGGTTTGGCCTACTAGATTGATCTTTCTTACAATGGGAGAAGTGCTTAGCTTTGGGTTCAATCTTGCGGTGTTCTTTCCCAGTGACAGTAGGGGCAGCAAGGCATGTATTGTATTGTTGCCATCGAGGATAACAAGATGGGGTTTATATCATATTGCATGAGATTATCCCTCTACGGCATGTCATCTTGCTTAAAGTGTTATTGTGTTCTCTTGAACTTAATACTCTAGATGCATCCTGGATAGCGGTCGATGTGTGGAGTAATAGTAGTAGATGCAAGCAGGAGTCGGTCTACTTGTCTTGGATGTGATGCCTATATACATGATCATACCTAGATATTCTCATAACTATGCTCAATTCTATCAATTTCTCAACAGTAATTTGTTCACCGACCGTAATACTTATGCTCTCGAGAGAAGCCACTAGTGAAACCTATGGCCCTCGGGTCAATTTTCCATCATATTAATCTTCCAATACTTAGTTATTTCCTTTGCCATTTATTTTACTTGTATCTTTATTTCTCTTTATCATAAAAATACCAAAAATATTATCATATCATATCTATCAGATCTCACTTTCGTAAGTGACCGTGAAGGGATTGACAACCCCTTTATCGTGTTGGTTGCGAGGAGTTTATTTGTTTGTGTAGGTGCGAGGGACTCTTGTGTGGCCTCCTATTGGATTGATACCTTGGTTATCAAAAACTGAGGGAAATACTTACGCTGCTCTGCTGCATCACCCTTTCCTCTTCAAGG